>NC_084617.1:59841142-59886142 GCF_033978795.1 Nerophis ophidion | reverse complement strand
GATGTACCCCCTGATTAGAGCAAAGCATTTTTGGTTGAAAAAAGGAGATAAAGAAGTAAAATACAGCACTATGTCATCAGTTTCTGATTTATTAAATTGTACAACAGTGCAATATTGCCGTTTTGTAGTGGTCTTTCTTGACCTATTTGGAAAAAAATAAAAAATAAGTAAAAACTTGTTGAAAAATGAACAGGTGATTCAATTATAAATCCAGATTTCTACACATAGAAGTAATCATCAACTTAAAGTGCCCTCTTTGGTGAACATAATAGAGATCCATCTGGATTCATCAACTTCATTCTAAACATTTCTTCACAAAAAAAATAAATCTTTAACATCAATATTTATGGAACATGTCTACAAAAAATCTTGCTGTCAACACTGAATATTGCATTGTTGCATTTCTTGTCACAGTTTATGAACTTACATTCATATTTTGTTGATGTATTGTTCAATAAATAGATTTATGAAGTATTTTTGAATTGTTGCTATTTTATATAATCCATCCATCCAGCCATCTTCTTCCGCTTATCCGAGGTCGGGTCGCGGGGGCAGCAGCCTAAGCAGGGAAGCCCAGACTTCCCTCTCCCCAGCCACTTCGTCTAGCTCTTCCCGGGGGATCCCGAGGCGTTCCCAGGCCAGCCGGGAGACATAGTCTTCCCAACGTGTCCTAGGTCTTCCCCGTGGCCTCCTACCGGTTGGACGTGCCCTAAACACCTCCCTCGGGAGGCGTTCGGGTGGCATCCTGACCAGATGCCCGAACCACCTCATCTGGCTCCTCTCGATGTGGATGTATATTTTATATAATATTTTTTTTAAATCTCACGTGCCCCTTGGCATACCTTCAAGTACCCCCAGGGGTACGCGTACCCCCATTTGAGAACCACTGCACTACTGAAACGCTCTTACATACATCCGCGGGCCGTAGTTTGGGGACCCCTTATCTAGTCCATAGAAAAGTGCTAAATGAATGTAATCTATTATTATTACTTTTCGATCAGCTACTGACGTACCACAATGTGACTCACATTTCAACATGTTACTATGGAAACAACTCTGCAAACATTATTAGCTGATTTGACAGTGTACTTTTTCCGTTTCCTCCGAGACAAACGGCAAGTTTGCAATAGATATCTGACTCTTAGGAGCCGCAGAAACACTAGTTGCTAACTTTTTTCTAGTGGAGGCACACAGGGCTAACTGCTTAATTGCTACAATGCCATGTTGCCTTACATTCTGTGGGATTCAACAGTCATTTAGAAATAAATAATGTCTAATTACCTTTTCTTCCTCTTGCCCCGATGTCCATGAAGGTTGCGCTTGATAATGCTCCTGCCCCGGTTAAGCTACTTGTCGGCAGTTAGGCAGACATTTTGTTCACAAACAACTTGGCTTTAAAAAAAAACAAAAAACTGAAAAGGGCATTATTGGTGACCGGAACCGGAATGCAATGTCGCTTATACACAATACTGAAAAGCTCTCACACACACTGGTAAGATGCTCTTACATACACTGGTAAGATGCTCTTATACATATATCTAAAATCCTTGCAAACATAATACTAAAATTGTTGTCTCTCACATGCAAGTGGTGTGTGTGTGTGTGTGTGTGTGTGTGTGTGTGTGTGTGTGAGAGTAAAACATTTTAGTTGTTTATGTGAGAGCATTTTAGTTGTTTATGTGAGGGTATTTTAGTTGTTTATGTTAGAGCATATCAGTAGTGTATGTACGAGAATTTCAGTAGTGTATGTAAGAGCATTTCAGTAGTGTATGTAAGAGCATTTCAGTAGTGTATGTAAGAGTATTTTAGTAATGTATGTAAGAGCATTTTAGTAATGTATGTAAGAGGTAATTCTGAATAATGTCCTTAGACGCCCCTCTTATTGAATGAACAGTCCCTTGTGCCAAATGTGGTGAGTACTCACTCGAGATGTCCTTGTTGTTGAGAGTGGTAGACAGACAACATAGGGGGTGGGGGGTGTGAGGTGGGGTGTTCTTGTGAGTTGTGTGGGATATGAGACTTGGTCAGGGTTAAATTCAAGGACAATTGGACAAGCGACATATCTTCAGTAGTGTGCCCTTGCATCATGTAGCCATACTTGCCAACCCTCCCGATTTTCCCGGGAGACTCCCGAATTTCAGCGTTCCTCGCGAAAAATCTCCCGGGACAAACATTCTCCCGATTTCCACACAGACAACAATATTGGGGGCGTGCCTTAAAGGCACTGCCTTTAACGTCCTCTACAACCTGTCGTCGCGTCCGCTTTTCTTCCGTACAAACAGCGTGCCGGACGAGTTACATAATATATGCGACACATATAAGTGAATGCAAGGCATCCTTGGTCAACAGCCATACAGGTCACACTGAGGGTGGCCGTATAAAAACTTGAACACTGTTACAAATATGCGCCAAACTGTGAACCCTCACCAAAACAAGAATGACAAACACATTTCGGGAGAACATCCGCACCGTAACACAACATCGACACAAAAGAACAAATACCCAGAAATCCTTGCAGCAGTAACTCTTCCGGGATGCTAAAATATACACCCCCGCTACGACCAAACCCCGGCCTCCCCCAACTCAGAATCCGAATCAGAATCAGAAATACTTTATTAATCCCCGAGGGGAAATTAAAATGTACAGCACTATCCCATTCAAGATCAGACAAACATTACAAAACAAATTCATGAAAAAAAAAGAAAAAGCCATTTCACGGGTGCTGTTACGACAATAAAGTTCTTTGAATCCTGAAGATTAAAGAGTTCACACTAGACACTTATCAGAGATTAGGTCCCAAGAACTTGCGGTGATTTCCAAAGGGACTTAGGCTCAAGAGCACAGTGACGTTACCACATGTTAAAGATTGTTCCCCTCCCCTCCTACTGAACAACCCAAGTAGGCGCCTGATGCAGGGCACCTGTTTTTTTTTTTTTTTCTGTAGGCGACCCTCCCGGGGGCTTGGTTTGGATTTCAGTATGTCATTTCCAAAGTTCACCAACTGCCATCTACCAGCCGTGGCATCCCGCTGTAACACTGACTGACTGACAGGGCGTTGCGTTCGACTGTCATGTGCTCCACAGCGCTGTGCTGTTCTCATCATGGAGCTGTCATCAGGCTATGTTTTGTACACACGTGTGCTTGGCCCCTAAGAGTTCATCTACGTTGTACTCAAGTTTTGCTGCGACAACAAAAAAACTGTGCTTAAGTGTATGTCTAAAGGTTACAACTTAAAAAACGGTTCTTAAATGATGATTAGAAACTAATCTTCTGAGCACACGGTGTCATGTCTGTTGATCATGTTTTTTTTTGGGCCATGTGCTGTTTGTTTTTTGGACTCCATTAGTTCCTGTTTTTTCACTCCATTGTTTTGTTTCCATGCCAACCCATTAGTTTTCACCTGTGCCCATGTCACGCACCTGTTTCTATTCACCACAGTATTATTTAAAGGGGAAGATTATCACAATTTTAGAAGGGTTAAAACCAATAAAAATCAGTTCCCAGTGGCTTATATTATTTTTCAAAGTTTTTTTTTTAAATTTTACCCATTATGGAATATCCCGAAAAAAGGTTTTAAAGTGCTTGATTTTCGCTATCTGTAAATCCTCCGTCCATTTTCCTGTGACGTCATTTAGTGATGCCAACATGGCAGATAGCACAGCAAGATATAGCGACATTAGCTCGGATTCAGACTCGGATTTCAGCGGCTTAAGCGATTCAACAGATTACGCATGTATTGAAACGGATGGTTGGAGTATGGAGGCAAATAGCGAAAATGAAATTGAAGAAGAAAGTGAAGCTATTGGGTGAATAGCTATTGAAGCTATTCGGCGATCGCCTTCTAACCAACAATTGAGTGTCTCAGGGTATCCATACATCTCTGTGCCATGTCTGTCGTAGCATCGCCGGTAAAATGGGCAGGAGCAATTTAAATCTGTCGATTGGTAAGTTTTTGTTTGGCATTAAACGTGGGTGGAGTGAAAGGCTGGATGCAAATATAGCTATAAATGTACATACAGCTAGCCTAAATAGCATCTTAGCATCGATTAGCTGGCAGTCATGCCGCGACCAAATATGTCTGATTAGCACATAAGTCAATAACATCAACAAAACTCACCTTTGTGATTTTGTTGACTTTATCGTTTCAAATGCATCTGCTTTGAGTGTCGCAGGGTATCCATACATCTCTGTGCCATGTCTGTCGTAGCATCGCCGGTAAAGTGTGCAGACCAAACGAGGGAGTTTCGGATCTTTTGACACTGGTGCAACTTGAATCCGTCGATTGGTATGTGTTTGTTTGGCTTTAAATGTGGGTGGAGGGAAAGGCTGGATTCAAATATAGCTACAAATGAGGCATAACGATGCAATATGTATATACAGCTAGCCTAAACAGCATGTTAGCATCGATTACCGTGCCATGCTAATCGACGCACACTCCACGTAAGTCAACTTGAATCCGTCCCTGATCGTGTTGTTACACCCTCCGACAACACACCAACGAGGCATGATGTCTCCAAGGTACGGAAAACAGTCGAAAAAACAGAAAATAACAGAGCTGATTTGACTCGATTTTTGTAATGTGTTTGAGAAAATGGCGGATTGACTACGTTGTGACGTCATCGCTCCAAGAGCGAACAATAGAAAGGCGATTAATTCGCCAAAATTCACCCATGTAGAGTTGGGAAATCGGTTAAAAAATATATGGTCTTTTTTCTGCAACATAAAGGTATATATTGACGCTTACATAGGTCTGGTGGTAATGTTCCCCTTTAAGCCACAGTTGACAGGTAGTCAGCCTGGCGACGTCACCATCAACTCACCCTCTATCACCTTCGATCACCTTCTACAAACCCATGATTCCATGCCAATGATCCATGCCCCTTTTCTCGGTCACAGTAAGTGTTATCGTTTTGGTTGTCATTAGTTCTGCCATTGTGCAAGTTTTAGTTTATACCCATAGTTTTGTCTTAGTGCAAGTTTTTGTTTCATAGCCAAGTTTTGTACCTCCAAAGTGAGTGCCTTTCGTTTTTTCCTTTTTTGAGAGTTAATATTAAAAGATGTCTTTACCTTCACGCCTTGCCCGCTCCTACTTTCCTTTGCATTACTGGAAAACAAACCCCCAAAATCCACGCCTTGACCCACGCACCCGGTTTCATAATATTTTGATAGTCGGACAGGTAAAAACACAAGTTCCTTATCAGAATAGCCAATTTTATATGTAAACTATATCGCCAAAAGTATTTGGCCACCTGCCTTGACTCACATATGAACTTGAAGTGACATCCCATTCCTAACCCATTGGGTTCAATATAATGTCAGTCCACCTTTTGCAGATATTACAGCTTCAATTCTTCTGGTGAAGGCTGCCCCCAAGGTTGCGGAGTGTGTTTATAAGAATTGTCCACCATTCTTCCAAAAGCACATTGGTGAGGTCACAGTTCGAGAAGGCCTGGCTCTCAGTCTCCATTCTAATTCATCTCAAAGGCGTTCTATCAGGACTATGTGCAGGCCAGTCAAGTTCATCCACACCAGACTCTGTCATCCATGTCGTTATGGACCTTGCTTTCTGCACTGGTGCACAGTCATGTTAAAAACTGTTCCCACAAGGTTGGGAGCATGGAATTGTCCAAAATGTTTTGGTATCCTGGAACTAAGGGGCACAGCCCAACTCCTGGAATAACAACCCACACCATAATTATTTCTAGTTCTTTGTTTTATTTTTGCAAAAATATATACAGTATATCTATTTTTATATTGCTATTTTTATCTTTGGTATGAAAATTATTATGTAACAAAAGTTATTATTATTTTTTGGTTATTTGTTATTGCTATTTTTGTATTATGACAATTTATTATTGGATCATGTTGTACTGCATTTTAATCTTTTGTTTTGTGATTGTGTGATGTTTTTTGCCTGGACCCCAGGAAGAATAGTCTCCACTGCGGTGTAGACTAATGGGGATCCTTAATAAACTAAATAAACTAAATCTCCACCAAATTTCACACTCGAAACAATGCTGTCAGTAATGTACCGCTCTCCTGGCAATCATCAAACCCAGACTCGTCCATCAGATTGCCAAATGGAAAAGCGTGATTCATCACTTCAGAGAACGCGTCTACACTGCTCTAGAGTCCAGTGGCGACGTGCTTTACACCACTGCATCCAACGCTCTGCATTGGACTTGCTGTTGTATGGCTTAGATGCAGCTGCTCGGCCATTGATACCCATTCCATGAAGCTCTCTCCGTACTGTATGTGGGCTAATTGGATGGTGACATGAAATTTGGAGCTCTGTAGCAACTGATTGTGCAGAAGACTTCTTTGCACTATGCGCTTCAGCATCCGCTGAACCCTCTCTGTCAGTTTATGTGGCCTACCACTTTGTGGCTGAGTTGCTGTTGTTCCCAAACTCTTGTATTTTCTTATATTAAAGCCAACAGTTGACTTTGGAATATTTAGGAACGAGGACATTTCACGATTGGATTTGTTGCACAGGTGGCATTCTATGACAGTTCCATGCTGGAAATCACTGAGCTCCTGAGAGCGGCCCGTTCTTTCACAAATGTTCGTATAAACAGTCTCCATGCCTAAGTGCTTGATTTTATACACCTGTGATTAGTACACCTGAATCTGATCATATTAACGGGTGGCAAAATAGCTTAGGCAATATAGTGTGTTTTATTACAAAATGTAGGCATGGATTAATAATTAACATATTTTAAATAACTAAAAACATTCACAAGAATAACCACGGGTCAGAGTATCTGCACATTTTTTAAAAGTCATGTTTAAATTGAAAATGTATGACTATAGCTCGACAAAAAAATTATACATGACATTTCAAAACTGTTTTTTGGGATAGTCATCACTTACTATAAAATAATAAAACAGTTCTGAGACATACAAACTGCTTAGATAAACCAAGGACCTGATTTACTAACGGTTTGCGTGTACTAAAACATGTGCAAACTTGATAGAATATGCACATCTGATCTACTGAACGTGTACAAAGTGGATGGCGTTTAAATTGAGCTCCACTCTGTACACTGCTGCTGGAATTTAATTTTCCTGAAGGAACTCTCCTGAAGGTACAAATAAAGTAGTATCTATCTATCTATCTATCTATCTATCTATCTATCTATCTATCTATCTATCTATCTATCTATCTATCTATCTATCTATCTATCTATCTATCTATCTATCTATCTATCTATCTATCTATCTATCCATCCATCTATCCATCTATCTATCTATCTATCTATCTATCTATCTATCTATCTATCTATCTATCTATCTATCTATCTATCTATCTATCTATCTATCTATCTATCTATCTATCTATCTATCTATCTATCTATCTATCTATCTATCTATCTATCTATCTACCCACCATCCATCCATCCATCCATCCATCCATCCATCTATCTATGTATCTATCTATCTATCTATCTATCTATCTATCTATCTATCTATCTATCTATCTATCTATCTATCTATCTATCTATCTATCCATCTATCTATCAATCTATCTATCTATCTATCTATCTATTTATCTATCTATCTATCTATCTATCTATCTATCTATCTATCTATCTATCTATCTATCTATCTATCTATCTATCTATCTATCTATCTATCTATCTATCTATCTATCTATCTATCTATCCATCTATCTATCCATCTATCTATCTACCTTCGTTCCCGCGCTACGATCAGTGTGTCTCGCCTCCCTGTGTTCCTCTCTGGTTCTCTGGCTGCCTCTTTTAGATCACTACCTCCTGCCTAGACGCCTCGCTATTCCCCCCGACTTCCTGCCTGCTCACGGACCTCCGAGCCTTCCTTGCCCCTCTTTGGACTTCCGCCTCTCGCTCAACACTACTGGTAACACTCAACATTTAATTCCCACACATAGACGCACACCATACACATATTTGGGGTAGTTCCTACTTAATATTATTGTACATAAATAAACATAGAGTTAAACGACGTCCCTGCTGTCTGTGCCGTCTTCTTCCCCTGTACAAACCGTAACACATTTCTCAAAAAGACTCCACCTCAATCCAACCCACTTCTCCAAAGTGGGCTGGCTCAGGGTGGAGGACAGAGTAAAACAACTTGCACTGAGCCTAGTCTATAAAATCTGTTACACCTCCTTGATACAGAAGTACATGTCAAACTACTTCCTTAACGTAAATAACCGCCATAACCACAACACCAGGGGGAGCTCTACAAACCACGTTAAACTCATTCTCTTTCTATGCCACATCAATGTGGAATGCAATCCCAACAGGTATAAAAGTAAGTGCATCTCTATCCTCCTTCAAAACCGCTCTAAAATAACACCTCCAGGCAACTTCAACACTTTACTAATACCCTTCTCCATTCACATCCCATCTCCCCGGATTATAAACAACTCAAATGTACTTCTAATGTATTTACTTGTTCTTATGCTATCTGAACTCACTATGTTCTCTGCTGGCTGTACATATCCTACTAAATAAGACCTACACTGTTTCAATGTCCATTTCTCTGTTGATGCAATTGTTGATGACTGAAGTACTGATATCAACCACAGCTCCTCATCCCACCTCCCGGATTGTAAATAATGTAAAAAGTTCAATGTTCAATGATGATTAACCTGTGATGACTGTATTATGCTGATAGTATATATTTGTACCATGAATTGATTAACGTGGACCCCGACTTAAACAATTTGAAAAACTTATTCGGGTGTTACCATTTTGTGGTCGATTGTACAGAATATGTACTGAACTGTGAAATCTACTAATAAAAGTATCAATCAATCAAAAAAACCCTATGACAATATTGACCTTATCCTTGTTTCAGCTATACATCTCATAGGACTGAGCAGGTGTACCGAATAAAGCGTCCAGTAAATCTGTTTGGGTTTTTCAGAAACTAATTTTGCATGCTCCTAATACACCTTACAAATCGAATTCATATGATTAGAATGTGGTTTGTTGCGTGAAGCGAAGACGCCACATGAAAGCAATCTTGAAAGGCAAAGGAGTGAACATGTGAATAGCATCCAAGGAATGAGCTTGTGTGCGACAAGTGCCTTGGGCAGAAGCAAAGAACTCCCTGAAATGTACAACAAAAAAGGAGGACCTGATTGAGGCCCTAGGTTCGTGTTAGTCTGTGATAAAAAAAAAAACACAGTTATGCAGTACTAATTTATTTTGCAAAGCGGTGCTCATGTTAATCCAATTTATGGTTGAAGAATGGCCCGGAGAAAGCATTTCGCTAAGCATGTCCATCTGTAGTCAGTCTTTGACACTTGATCTAGCGTTGTGGGTTGGGGATTTTCATGTCGATACGGTACTCATGTAAAACTAAAGCATTCAATTGTCAACTCTCTCTTTGCTCGCCTACTTCTTGCTCACAGCTCTCTGCCATCACTGTCTATAAATGGAAGTCCCTAACTCGAAAGAGGGACAAAAAGAGACAACAATTTGACTTATTGACAAGTAAGAAGGTACTAATGATTGGAGTCACTGGCCGCATTTACACTGATGATCCTCTCAATAGATCAACTAAAAGCAGCTTCCATGTCTCAGTCTTTCACAAACAAGGACGGAGCAAGGGTCACCACTTTGTGAACAAATGCGTGAGCAAGTTGTCGAACAGTTTAAGAACAACATTTCTAAACGAGCTATTGCGAGGAATTTACACATATCACACCCTACGGGCCATAATTTCATCAAAAGTTTCAGAGAATCTGGAGAAATCACATAAGCGGCAAGGCCTAAAACCAACATTGACAATCCGAGACCTTCGATACCTCTGGCAGTAGTGAACCAAAAACCGACATCAGTGTGTAAAGGATATCACCATATGGGCTTGGGAACACCTCAGAAAACCACTGTCAGTAACTACAGTTTGTCACTACATCTGTAAGTGCAAGTTAAATCTCTACTATGTAAAGCAAAAGCCATTTATCAACAACACCCAGAAAAGCCGCCGGCTTCGCTGGGCCTGAGCTCATCTAAGACGGACTGATGCAAAGTGGGAAAGTGTTTTATTGTCTGACGAGTCCACATTTCAAATTGTTTTTGGAAACAGTGGACGTCGTGTCCTCCGGACCAAAGAGGAAAATAACCATCCGGACTGTTATAGGAGCAAAGTTCAAAAGCCAGCATCTGTGATGGTATGGGGGTGTATTAGTGCCCAAAGCATGGGTAACTTAGTGTTGAAAGGTACTGTGGAGAGGGGCGTGGTCCACGCATTCCCTGCGGGCGGGGTGTGTGCAGGGGCCGGCCATGAAGCAGCCAAGAGGTGAGTGGATAGCTCAGCTGGAATGAGTGATCTAATCACCTATTACTTTATTAGCAGCGCCGGAGACCATGAGCAGGGGAGATAGGGGGAGCAGGAGAGACAGAGAGGCTGAAAAAGTAACGAAGAGCGGAAACAGAACGGACCAGATTGCTGAAAAGCAAAAGGAAAAAACTTTGACGACGACAACAAATGAAAAATAAAACAACTCCTCTTTTGAAACCCACGTCTCGAAGTGTTGTGGTCACATTGGTCCGTCGAACCCTGGAAGGGAAGAAACAGACTTCCACAGGTACATATGTTGCCATCCAGGCAACGTCTTTTTCATGGACGCCCCTGCTTATTTCAGCAAGTCAATGCCAAGCCACATTCTCCACGTGTTACAACAGCGTGGCTTCTTAGTAAAAGATATGGCTCTCATGTAAAACTAAAGCATTCAATTGTCAACTCTCTCTTTTTGCTCGCCTACTTCTTGCTCACAGCTCTCTGCCATCACTGTCTATAAATGGGAGGTCCTAACTCGAAAGAGGGACAAAAAGAGACAACAATCTGACTTATTGACAAGTAAGAAGGCACTAATGATTGGAGTCATTGGACGCATTCACACTGATGGTCCTCTCAATAGATCAGTCATGCTCTTGCACCTTGTCTCAACAGTTTAACTCTACTTGTATGCTCCAAAAAGTCAGACCTTTTAACACCTGTAGGTGATAACCGTTGCATTGTAGTTTGCTACAGTACACTGCCAAAAAGAGCTGACAAATTATAGGACCAAAAGCCTAGATTTTGGGAAATAGTTCACAAAAGTAATGAAATTATCCGTCAATGCAGTTAGTTAATATTACCTGATTTAACATCTTGAATTAAGTTTTCTATATCGAGACTTTTAAGCCAAAAATAAGTATTTTATTTTGAAAACAAACATTATTGAACTTTTAATTCTTAAATTAAGCATCCTCGGAATGTTGCAGAATCTTCAAACACGATTTTGTATGTGCGGACAGCTAAAGTGTCTTATTTGAATAGCTATTTACTCAATTTTAACACGTTTCGCAACAGGTGCGTTCATGCACAGTATAAAACATTTGGCGGACAAAATGAGACAAAGAATGAGTGGCATATAACACGTCTTTATGTGGTAGCGTCGGACAAAGTTATACATGTAAAAAAATTGTTGAGTCACAGTCCACACAAAGGTGAGTTCAAGGGCCGCTGAAATTAGTCGCACAAAACGGCGCTCGACATAGAACTGTGGGCTTTCTAACAATTAGGAGGGTTTGTATCGTGTTTTTCCTCCTACAGAAACCATATCACAACAAAGAATATATTTTTCACCCCATTTTTTTTTCATTTCCATACATATTTGAAAAAGCTCCATGGAGCCACCAGGGCACCGCTCAAGAGCAGCATGTGGCTCAAGAGTCGCATGTGGCCCTATAACCGCGGGTTGCTGATCCCTGGGCTACAGCAAAGACACAGTCCTAAACAGTTAAGTTTTAGAGAAGTAAATATATGGTGTTAGTATATTTTCAACATGCATACAAATTACAATATGATACAACACAGATTTCTAGTTTTTCATTACAACATGTTCAAAAAGGAGTCGGAAGCGTATGAGTGCATTTTGTACTTATTTTCTGTCTATAGATCTTTGTTTGATAAATGTTCTATAGAATGTATTTTTCCTGTTATTATCATCTGTCAGTCCCTTTTTCATCCATGGTTGATTTTTCTGCTCTTGCTTCTTACCTCGTTGTTTCCATGGTCATTGTTAATCATAAAGCATCATGAATGTTTAAAAAATAAAAAACTATCATCTACATCATTTTCACTGTACAGATTGTACCATGTTTCTTCTCCAAGGTCATTATTGATTCATGATGCAGCTAAAGCCATCCAAGCGGATATTAATGTAGCAGAAAATCTAAAAGTATTGAAACAAAAAAAAACTATTACGTACTGTATTTTTCGGACTATAAGGCGCACTTAAAATTATTTAATTTTCTCAAAAATCGAGAGTGGGCCCTATAACCCCTTATAATTTTGGTTGTGCTTACTGACCTTGAAGCTATTTTATTTGGTACATGGCGAAATGATAAGTGTGATAAGTGGACGGTAGTCACACATAAGAGATATGTGTAGACTGCAATACAACTCAGGTAAACAACAAAAACATTTTATGTGTTCCATTGAAAATAAAAAACACTACACACGACACTCAAAAATCTGCCAGGTTTTTTTAGTATGACCTTGAAGCCGCACCGCTTGATGGATTGTCGGCCCTTTACGGCTACCGTAGTCAGAGATACACGTATTACTATGGTGTTTGTATAAGGACCGCAAAATGGCACCCATTAGCAGTTTTGTTGCACATTATTATGCAAAAGCAACTTTTCATATCTTCTGGTACATGCTGAGGTGTATTTGGGATCTGCATAAGTCCTGAAAATGTGCGCACGTCCACCACTGCCGTTGTAGATAAGCTTCTTTTTCTCTATCTTCTTGTTGTGGGGCATTCATCCTCTGCTGTTGCCATTTTTAATATAAAGTAGTATAAAGTTTTCATTTATATGTCGCTTAAAACTACCAGTACAGTGGGTTTACATAATTCACCCACGGAATTGTAGTTATTAGAGAGTTACGGTAGGACATTTTGTCACAGGACAGGTTTCCGACGTTGTTGCACTAGTGAGCCACGGATGAGAGGATGCTGCTCCGTTTTTGATTTAAGTAAAGTCTGACTGTCTTTTGACACTTCTTCCACTCCCGTCCTTGCACGCTACACCCGTACAACAAAGAAAAGACCCTGCCGATCTCAGGGGTGTCCTAAAATTCAAACATAACATGGTGAATTCCATATTCAGGGCCCAAAAGTTATCTATAGCGGGGGTGAAAATGTGGGACAATGTGAGCGGAGAAATTCAACTGTCTTCTAGCGTAAGAGTGTTCAACTTTGCAGTAAAAAATCTGTTGTTGGGAAACTGTCAAAAACATGACTAGTTGTTTGGACTATCTCAACTGTGGGACACAGGTGCAAAATAAATCACTGTGGAATAAGGGACATAACACAACGGACAAGGCTTCGGAAGACGAAAGATACCCAGGCAAGATGGAGTTAATCTCATGGCCGCTCAATGCTATTGACAAAGTGTTTTCCAACATGTTATTCTTGTTCTGAAATTGTCATGTATCCATCAAATCTGCTGTTGAAACTTGGATTATACAACCATATATGACACTTCTTTTAATCCCGTCCTTGCACGCTACAGCCGTACAACAAAGATGACGGAGAAAAGACGCTGCCGAACTCAGGGATGTCCTGAAATTCAAACATAACATGGTGGATTTCACAATCAAGTCTCAAACGTTATCAATAGTGGGGGTGAAAATGTGGGACAATGTGAGCGGAGAAATTAAACTGTCTTCTAGCGTAAGAGTGTTCAACCTTGCTGTAAAAAATGTGTTGTTGGGAAACTGTCAAAAACATGACTAGTTGTTTGGACTATCTCAACTGTGGGACACAGGTGCAAAAGAACTCTGTGGAATAAGAGACATAACACACCGGACAAGGCTTCAGAAGACGAAAGATACCCAGGCAAAATGGAGCTAATCTCATGGTGGCTTAATACTATTGACAAAGTGTTTTCCAGCATATGTTATTCTTGTTCTGAAATTGTCATGTATCCATCAAATCTGCTGTTGAAACTTGGACAATATAACCATATATGACACTTCTTTCACCCCCGTCCTTGCACGCTACACCCGTACAACAAAGATGACGGAGAAAAGACGCTGCCGAACTCAGGGATGTCCTGAAATTCAAACATAACATGATGGATTTCACAATCAAGTCTCAAACGTTATCAATAGTGGGGGTGAACATGTGGGACAATGTGAGCGAAGAAATCAAACTGTCTTCTAGTTTAAGAGTGTTCAACCTTGCGGTAAAAAATGTGTTGTTGGGAAACTGTCAAAAACATGATAAATTGTTTGGACAATCTCAACTGTGGGACACAGGTGCAAACGAACTCTGTGGAATAAGGGACATACCACACCAGACAAGGCTTCAGAAGACGAAAGCTAACCAGGCAAGATGGAGCTAATCTCATGGTCGCTCAATAATATTGACAAAGTGTTTTCCACCATATGTTATTCTTGTTCTGAAATGTTCACATATCCATGAAATCTGCTGTTGAAACTCAGACTATATAACCAACATATAATTTGATTTTAAATTAGGGGCTGGACATGGATAAGCATTCTTTCTTTTTTTCCCATATTGTTTTTCGGTGGGCGCCGTTGCATGTCTGTCAAATTACAAAAAGTGATGAAGTGTTACTATATATGTCTGCTGGAATAAATACATAAATAAATTAAGTCATTCATTGATTCATTCATTGGTTCAATCCCCACCTTCTACAAACATAGTCGGGTTTGTTGTGTCCTTGAGCAAGACACTTCACCCTTGCTCCTGATGGGTCGTGGTTAGGGCCTTGCATGGATGGCAGCTCCAGCCATCAGTGTGTGAATGTGTGTGTGAAAGGGTGAATGTGGAAATAGTGTCAAAGCGCTTTGAGTACCTTGAAGGTAGAAAAGCGCTATACAAGTATAACCCATTTACCATTTACCATTGATGCTTTCATTCAAGTTGAGCGACTTGAAGATGGTCTGTAAAACATAATCTATGAAACATTTTGACCAAGGAACCACCATTACATGTTATGTAGACCAGTGATTTTCAACCATTGTGCCGTGGCACACTAGTGTGTCGTGAGATACAGTCTGGTGTGCCGTGGAGATTGTTTAATTTCACCTATTTGGGTTAAAAATATTTTTTGCAAACCAGTAATCATAGTCTGCAAATGATGTGTTGTTGTTGAGTGTCAGTGCTGTCTAGAGCTCTTCCATATCAGTAGGTGGCAGCCGGTAGCTAATTGCTTTGTAAATGTCGGAAACAGCGGGAGGCAGCATGCAGGTAAAAAGGTGTCTAATGCTTAAACCAAAAATAAACAAAAGGTGGGTGCCCCTAAGAAAAGGCAATGAAGCTTAGGGAAGGCTATGCAGAACCAAACTAAAACTGAACGGGCTACAAAAGTAAACAAATACAGAATGCTGGACGACAGCAAAGACTTACTGTGGAGCAAAGACGGCGTCCACAATCTACAACCAAACATGACATGATAATCAACAATGTCCCAACAAAGAAGGATGAAAACAACTGAAATATTCTTGATTGTTAAAACAAAGTAGATGCGGGAAATATCGTTTAAAGCAGTGTTAATTTTGACAGCAAAATTTGATTTAGTTTTAGTCATAGGCTTTTGACTAAAATGTAATTTAGTTTTAGTCATAATTTAGTCATTTAAATAGTTTTAGTTTTAGTCTAGTTATTTGACGAAATATCATAAGATTATAGTCGACGAAAACTACAGTAGATTTAGTCGACTAAAGGGTAATATGGAAACTTTCCCTTCAATTTCTGAAAGTCAAAGCAAAACAGCGGAAAAATTACCGATAAAAGTCGTATTTTGATGAAAATCACGTCTCAAATTTAGTATTTCACGAGTAAGCCGTGTAATAAACGGGATAACGTCGAGTGAGTTGTATGTCGTGGAAAATGCTTACCTGTGTGTGGATTTCGGGGTGATTCGACTAGAAATGTCGCTTCAAGTTTGTTGTGTTTTTCCCCGTAATCCTCGCGCTGCATTTCTTACACTGCGTCTTGTTATCTTTGACGTCAAATATAAAATGTCCCCATATGTCCTCTCTCCTCTGCCTCCTCTCAAACGCAAACTACGTTTACGTAACCTCCTTACCACGTCGCTCTGATTGGTTGTCTTCCCAACTCCTCCCGCCTCTTCGTAACGAAATGAGTTCCGATTGGATCTCGTCTCTGGCAGACATTTCCGTCTCGTTTTTATTCGTTGACGAATATGTCAATACACCTCGTCATCGTCTTAGTCCACATAAATTATTTTTTAATTGGTTATTGTCTCGTTTTAGTCAGAAAAAAAAGGTCGTTGACGATAATTATGACGAAAATTTTTCGTCAACAAAATTAACACTGGCTTAAAGGAAGACATGAAACTGCTACAGTGAAATAGCAACAAAAAAAGAGAAAAAGCCACCAAAATAAGAGTGCAAGACAAGAAGTAAAACACTACAAACAGGAAAACTGCAAAAAAGTAAAAATAAGTCATGATGAGATGTGACAGGTGGTGACAGGTGGTGACAGTATACCTACTTTGAGACAAGAGCTATAGAGATGCATGCTTGCTTATGCTTTAAGGCAGGGATCGGGAACCTTTTTGTCTGAGAGAGCCAAAAAGCTAAATATTTAAAAATATATTTCCGTAAGAGCCATATAATAATTTTTTTTAACACTGAACACAACTAAACACGTGCATTTTTAAGTAAGACCAACATTTCTAGAGTATAATACGTCTCTTATTCTTTGTAATAACATTGTTATTCTGAAGCTAACTGTGGAAGGAGCGTGGCCTGCGGGCCTGCAGCGACAGGTGCGTAGACGGCCCACTTGGGCCTTGTTATCTAATCACCTGTCGCTCTGTTATAAGCAGTAGCCAGGAAGAGAGACTGGGTTGGGGCTGGACATACTATTGCTGGACAGCAACTGAGAGACTTATTGAAAAATAAAACAATATTGTAGCCCTGAAACAGGCTCTCATGTCGGTGCTTGGGGGTCTGAAGAACCCCCAGGAGGGCAAGTCCCACACTAACCAATAATAAATAAATAACTTCTTACCATGAACGCAACTTTTTGAACAGGTGCGGTAGAAAAAGGATGGATGGATTAAAAATGCATGAGAATGTTTTATATTTTGAACATTATTTGTAACACTGTCATTACAAGTGGAATTATTCATTACTTATCGTGTTAAGCAACGTCAGCTTAGATTTATCCGAGAGCCAGATGTGGTCATCAAAAGAGCCAAATCTGGCTCTAGAGCCATAGGTTCCCTATCCCTGCTTTAAGGTCATATCCATCCATCCATCCATTTTCTACCGCTTATTCCCTTTCGGGGTCGCGGGGGGCGCTGGCGCCTATCTCAGCTACAATCGGGCGGAAGGCGGGGTACACCCTGGACAAGTCGCCAACTCATCGCAGGGCCAACACAGATAGACAGACAACATTCACACTCACATTCACACACTAAGGCCAATTTAGTGTTGCCAATCAACCTATCCCCAGTTGCATGTCTTTGGAAGTGGGAGGAAGCCGGAGTACCCGGAGGGAACCCACGCATTCACGGGGAGAACATGCAAACTCCACACAGAAAGATCCCGAGCCTGGATTTGAACCCAGGACTGCAGGACCTTCGTATTGTGAGGCAGTCATATCCAACAATTGCAAAAACCACATTTTACTGTTAAGTGAGTTTCAATTTTGAATCATTTCTGCTGGTGGTGTGCTTCCGCATTTTTTCAACGCAAAAAATGTGCCTCGGCTCAAAAACGGTTGAAAAACACTGATGTAGACCACAAGGTAGTGTTTTACATTTAGAAAAAAAATCATAATACGACCCCTTTAAAGGGGAACATTATCACCAAACCTATGCAAGCGTCAATATATACCTTGATGTTGCAGAAAAAAGACCATGTATTTTTTTAACCGATTTCCGAAATCTAAATGGGTGAATTTTGGCAAATCAAACGCCTTTCTGTTTATCGGTCTTTAGTGATGACGTCAGAATGTGACGTCACTGAGGTAACACACCCGCCATATTCATTTTCACATTACAAACACCGGGTTTCAGCTCCGTTATTTTCCGTTTTTTCGACTATTTTTTGGAACCTTGGAGACATCATGCCTCGTTGGTGTGTTGTCGGAGGGTGTAACAACACTAACAGGGAGGGATTCAAATTGCACCACTGGCAAGAAATCTGCCGCCAGACCCCTATTGAATGTACCAGAGTGTCTGCACATTTGACCGGCGATGCTAAGACAGACATGGCACAGAGATGTATGGATAACCTGCAGATGCTTTTGCAACGATTAAGTCAACAAAATCACAAAGGTGAGTTTTGTTGATGTTGTTGACTTATGTGCTAATCAGACATATTTGGTCACGGCATGACTGCCAGCTAATCGATGCTAACATGCTACGCTAATCAATGCTAACATACTATTTACGCTAGCTGTATGTACATTTGAAAGTAGATACCCACATTTAATGCGAAACAAACACTTACCAATCGACGGATTTAAGTTGCTCCAGTGTCACAAGATGCGAAAGTCCTGATCGTTTGGTCTGCACATTTTACCGGCGATGCTAATAAGGCAGCCATGCTATGAGCCACTTCATTAGGTACACCCACGCTATGGCCGAATAGCGTCAATAGCTATTCGCTCAATAGCTTCAATTTCCTCTTCAATTTCGTTTTCGCTATCTGCCTCCATACTCCGACCATCTGTTTCAATACATGTGTAATCTGTTGAATCGCTTAAGCCACTGAAATCCGAGTCTGAATCCGAGCTAATGTCGCTATTTCTTGCTGTGGTAACCGCCATGTTGTTTGTATTGGCAGCACTGTATGACGTCACAGGGAAATGGATAGTGGTTTTGAATATAGCGAAAATAAGGCACTTTAAAGCTTTATTTAGGGATATTCCGGGACCGGTAAAATTTGGGAAAAGAATTCAAAAAATACAACAAGCCACTGGGAACTGATTTTTATTGTTTTTAACCCTTTTGAAATTGTGATAATGTTCCCCTTTAATGCGCCTTATAATTCGGTGGAACTTTTGTGTGAAAAAATACCTGAATAGACCTGGTCCTCGACAGTGTTCCTATGGTCCGGAAAATACAATATATCATATTATTAATAGCGACATCTAATGAGCTTTCCTAAAAAATGTGTTTTTTCGCATGACGGGCATGTCATCATAAATGTTTGGACCGCTGTGCGCTTTAGCACAGTTAACAACACCTTCTTCAAATCCAAAGACACATTTTTCCGTGTCAAAGTGTAGGAGTGGCAACCAATTCACTCGGGCACCAACTATAGATTGGCTGGCACCTTTGAGGGAGTGATGGCTGAATCACAACGTCACTCTCCGAGCTGAAGCAGAGCCAGGAGCATCTTTCACTGCCTACCTGCCTCGATGGAAAATGGAGGACCAGAGATGTTGATTCTCACACATTCATAAAAATAAATTAAAAAATGCATCGCGTTTCCAAAGTGGCGAACATGCATGTTAAAGGGTGAGACTGAAACATGTGCATGAAAAAGGCAGGACACGCAAAGTCTGTTTGACCTTTTACAGATCAAATTTGCCATTCCATTGGCTGCATGGCCATAGTCAGCCCCGAGGTCCAGACCTCTGTAGTTCCCCTCCCCCGTCACCCTGATATTTACATTATGTGTGTACGTGAAGGGATTGACAGACGCGTGATATGACTAACAAACAGTGCAATTTTTTTACATGCCTTTTAAAGTAAATCAGTTCTTACAGCATCCATTACCTAAATTAATCTGAAATACATCATGTCTCTCAAGGGGAAACACAATTATAGCCTCTTTACTTATTAACCTTTTACAGTTTCTAGTAGCGATGGGTACATTTCACATTTGAACCGATATGGGACCAATTCTCGGGACTTTTGCGTTTTTTCAAATATGTAAATAAATGTTATTTGTTTAAAGGCTTACTGAAATGAGATTTTCTTATTTAAACGGGGATAGCAGGTCCATTCTATGTGTCATACTTGATCTTTTCGCGATATTGCCATATTTTTGCTGAAAGGATTTAGTAGAGAACATCCACGATAAAGTTCGCAACATTTGGTCGCTAACAGAAAAGCCCTATCTTTACCGGAAGTAGTAGACGATGACGTCACCCGTTGATGGCTCCTCACATATTCACATTGTTTTTAATGGGAGCCTCCAACAAAAATAGCTATTTGGACCGAGAAAACGACAATTTCCCCATTAATTTGAACGAAGATGAAAGATTCGTGTTTGAGGATATTGATAGCGACGGACTAGAAAAAAAAAAAAAAAAAAAATCAAGTTAAAAAAAAAAAACGCGATTGCATTGGGACGGATTCAGATGTTTTTAGACACATTTACTAGGATAATTCTGGGAAATCCCTAATCTTTCTATTGTGTTGCTAGTGTTTTAGTGAGTTTAATAGTACCTGATAGTCGGAAGGGTTTGTCCACGGGTGTCTTGAGGCCAGTGTCTGATGGAAGTCGACAAAAGCTGCATGGATGGCACAAGCTCAGCTGATCTCCGGTAAGTGGCGACTTTTTAACACAATTTTCTCACCGAAAACTGCTGGTTGACATTTGGTCGGGATCCATGTTCGTTTAACCGCTCTGATCCATAGGAAAGCTTTACCTCCGGGAATTTTAAACAAGGAATCACCGTGTGTTTGTGTGGCTAAAGGCTAAAGCTTCCCAACTCCATCTTTCTACTTTGACTCCTCCATTATTAATAGAACAAATTGCAAAAGATTCAGCAACACAGATGTCCAGAATACTGTGTAATTATGCGGTTAAAGCAGACGACTTTTAGATGTGTGTGTGCGCAGCGATATTTCCTAACAGTCCGTGTCGTCATCATTCCGCGACGTTTTGAACAAGAAACTCCCGGGAAATTTATAATTGCAATTTAGTAAAATAAAAAGGCCGTATTGGCATGTGTTGCAATGTTAATATTTCATCATTGATATATAAACTATCAGACTGTGTGGTCGGTAGTAGTGGGTTTCAGTAGGCCTTTAAAGAAAAAAAGTGTATTCAACATTTATCACTGAAATGTACGGTCCAATTCTTATCTTGTATTCTTATACTTAAATGTCTCATTTGCGAGTACTGTACTGTACGGTATTAAAAAGTAGACTTTGCATATAAGTGCGATAGGAAGACGTTAGATAGCAGAAATGCATAGACTAAAGTGTATTGCCTTGGCCAGGACATAGTCTGTAAGTTAAATGTGCCAGTTGTTTCTTTTGTTGTGCCCTACGAAGTGTTTAAACTATAAGTATTGTAAATATTACACACCACCTGTTGAATTGTAATGAGCATCTCAGTGGTAGTTTTGATTGTCAGATTTGAAGGTGTTGAAATCGCCATATACAATGGCTAATGCTAATGCACATTCAAGGCAAATCCAATGCAAAATTGAGCTAGTGCAATTTTAAAAGTAAAGCCTTACTTTATTTTCGTGCGCCTTCTTCTTGCTTTGTTGGCATGGAAAATTGTGACATTACCAAGAGGAAGTCAGGCTAAATCCACCCTAACTACATGACTGCCGAGTGCTTGAGCCGGTGCTGAGTCACATACAACAAAGTCATTGAAATATGGCAAGGTTTAATTTTACATGAATCGGCACCCGGTAGTAAAATAACAAATTTGGTACCCACTCTTATACTTACTTGACAGTTTTTATTGTGTCCTTGCTACGGCTAAATATTTAAAAAATACATCGTTTTTCCAGTGTTTTTGTTATATACATTCTGAAATAGCTTTTATTTGGTTGTCCCTTCCATTTAAACTTCAGAGAAGTTGCTTGGCCAGCTGGTCTGTGGATGAACAACCTCACTAAAAAGCAAAATCTCTTCTCGGGACTTTTATGCAAAGACAGTCTCGTTCAACAAAATCCACACAAACACATTTAAATGAGCATATAGCCTAAATAATTTTTATCGGCCTTGTGGCGGAACATAATACGTTCACAGTGACACGTTTAAATTTGTAATGCGTATATTCTCATTTATTATTATTATTATTATTATTTTTTTTTTACTTACGCTATGCCTATCGTCTCTGCATCCTGGGGTCATGTTCCAAGCTTCACTTGCACGAACTTGACCCACAAATTAGAATGTATGTTTGGATTTTCTCTAATTTGTCGGTCGTTAAAACCATTTACTTACCTACCTAAGTAGAGTGAGCACAATGACTTTGTATGATTAATATCCACAATTACTTTGAGCCATATGACATATTCGCTCTTGCTCCCACAAAGTTATGACTCGATTTAAATAAAGCCAAGCTGTTCGCTCAAATTTTGTCGAATTTTCATCCGACCATAGAATTTTCCTCCAGAAGGTCTTATCTTTGTCCATGTGATGTCAGATGAAACTAAAAATGAGCTGTTTGGCTACAGTACCCAGCAATATGTTTGGAGGAGAAAATGTGAGGCCTTTAATCCCAGGAACACCATGCCTACCGTCAAGTATGGTGGTGGTATTATTATGCTCTGGACCTGTTTTGCTGCCAATGAAACTGGTGCTTTACATAGAGCAAATGGGGCAATGAAAAAGGAGGATTACCTCCAAATTCTTGAGGACAACCTAAAATCATCACCCCAGAGGTTGGGTCTTTGGCGCAGTTGGGTGTTCCAACAGGACAATGATCCCAAACACACATCAAAAGTGGTAAAGGAATGGATAAATCAGGCTAGAATTAAGGTTTTAGAATGGCCTTCCCAAAGTCCTGACTTAAAAGTGTGGACAATGCTGAAGAAACAAGTCCATGTCAGATAACCAACACATTTAACTGAACTGCACCAATTTTGTCAAGAAGAGTGGTCAAGAACTCAACCAAAAGCTTGTCAGCAGCTTGTGGATGGCTACCAAAAGCGCCTTATTGCAGTGAAACTTGCCAAGGGACATGTAACCAAATATTAACATTGCTGTATGTATACTTTTGACCCAGCAGATTTGCTCAGATTTTCAGTAAATGCATAAAAAAAAAAAAAAATCATGATTTTTTTTTTAATGACCAACAAATATGTGCTCCAATCACTCTATCACAAAAAACATAAGAGTTGTAGAAATTATTGGAAACTCAAGACAGCCGTGACATTATGTTCTTTACAAGTGTACGTAAACTTTTGACCACGACTGTATTTGGATGTACATTACAGCAGTAAACAAATTAGGTGTTAGGAAGCATAAGGAGGTCCAAATATTAGCTGGAATTAATACTTTGGGGCAACAATTGTGAAGTGCTTAAAAACTCAATTCATGTAAGTATTAAAGGCCTACAGAAACCCACTACTACCGACCACGCAGTCTGATAGTTTATATATCAATGATGAAATATTAACATTGCAACACATGCCAATACGGCCTTTTTAGTTTGCTAAATTGCAATTTTAAATTTCCCGCGAAGTGTCCTGTTGAAAACGTCGCGGAATACTGACGCTTATGTTGACACGTGCTTGTGACGTTATTGGTTGTAGCGGACATTTTATCCCAGCACCACTCACGGCTAAAAGTCGCTCGATTTAATCGCATAATTACACAGTATTTTGGACATCTGTGTTGCTGAATCTTTTGCAATTTGTTCAATTAATAATGGAGACTACAAAGAAGAATGCTCTTGGTGGAAAGCGGTGTATTGCAGCTGCCTTTAGCAGTTTCTTTGTTTGTTGTGAAGCTTTAATATGGAACAGAGCGGTCAAGCGAACATGGTTCTCTACCACATGCCAACCGGCCAGTTTCGGTGAGAAAATTGTAGTAATAAATCGGCTCTTACCGTAAACATGAGTGGAGCTTGTGTCGTTCTTCCTGCAGCTGTCAAAGAGGCAGCTGCGACTTTCTTGGCTCCTCCATGGCTTCCCTCAGAGACACTGGCGGTCACCACACCCCTCCGACTTTCAGGTATGACTTTATAATCTCACTAAAACACTAGTGACACAATAAGCAGATAAGGGATTTTCCAGAATTATCCTATTAAATGTGTCTAATAACATCTGAATCGCTCCTTCACTCTCACTATCCTCATTCACGAATCTTTCATCCTCGCTCAAATTAATAGGGAAATCGTCGCTTTTTCAGTCCGAATCGCTCTTGCTGCTGGTGGCTATAATTATAAACAATGTGAGGATGTGAGGAGTTCTACAACCAGTGACGTCACGCGCACATCGTCTGCTACTTCCGGTAAAAGCAAAGCTTTTTTATTAGCGACCAAAAGTTGCTAACTTCATCGTCGATGTTCTCTACTAAATCCTTTCAGCAAAAATATGGCAATATCGCAAAATGATCAAGTATGACACATAGAATGGACCTGCTATCCCCGTTTAAATAAGAAAATCTCATTTCAGTAGGCTTTTAACAGAACTAAATCAAATATCTGCTCAACAAATATTTGCGACATCATTTCAAACCTCAATTATATTCCACAAAATTACTTTGAAATTAAAACACAAAAAATGTCCAGGGCAAGGTCTCCTTTGTGACATGCACAGCAACACTAAGATGTTTACGAGAACATCAGCCTAGTTGCTCTTGTGCTTTGTTCAAGCCCTAAGGGGATGGAAGTCACCTCGCTATCGAGCGGCGCCAAATGTGTCTGCTCATGTACGACATGTCCTGTACAAGCACGCACAGCCAGCATCTCATGCCTGACTGGATCTGTTGGTGGGTCCTGCACTGGGCAGGCTACTGACCGCTGCCTGTTAGTAAATCACACAGGAACTGGTTTTAGATTAACATGTTGCTGGTTAGACAGATCAACAGGTATACGATTTTATACCTAACAAACCTATCAAAGGGGTTTAGGCCAGGGATCTAGGTCGCAAAAAACGAAAAGCCTTATATAAGTGTCATAATGAAGGCAACACATGATGTCTATATTAGAAATAATAGCCTACTAGTCAAAATGACTATGTGTCGCAGGCTGAAGCAAATCTTCGTTGACAGAAATATTGACATTTTTTATTTATTCTACACATTTTTACAACATTAGAAACCATTTGTAAATCAGTAGCTACTCAGAAGGTGAGATAACTCCTGGAAATGACTGACTTTTAAAGGCCTACTGAAACCCACTACTACCGACCACGCAGTCTGATAGTTTATATATCAATGATGAAATATTAACATTGCAACACATGCCAATACGGCCTTTTTAGTTTACTAAATTCCAATTCTGAATTTCCCGCGAAGTGTCCTGTTGAAAACTTTGCGGTATGATGACTCGTATGATGACGGGTGCGTTTGACGTCTCGGGTTGTAGGGGACAATTTTTTCCAGCCCGATCCAAGCTATAAGTAGTCTGCTTTAATAGCATAATTAAACATTATTGTGAACATCTGTGTTGCTGAATCTTTTGCAATTTTTTCAATTAATAATGGAGAAGTCAAAGTAGAAAGATGGAGGTGGGAGGCTGTAACGGACTTCCTGCCGTCCTCGTGTGGGTTGCGGAGACACCTGACACACGAAGCATCATCCATCCATCCATCCATCCATTTTCTACCGCTTATTCCCTTTCGGGGTCGCGGGGGGCGCTGGCGCCTATCTCAGCTACAATCGGGCGGAAGGCGGGGTACACCCTGGACAAGTCGCCACCTCATCGCAGGGCCAACACAGATAGACAGACAACATTCACACTCACATTCACACACTAGGGCCAATTTAGTGTTGCCAATCAACCTATCCCCAGGTGCATGTCTTTGGAAGTGGGAGGAAGCCGGAGTACCCGGAGGGAACCCACACATTCACGGGGAGAACATGCAAACTCCACACAGAAAGATCCCGAGCCTGGATTTGAACCCAGGACTGCAGGACCTTCGTATTGTGAGGCAGACGCACTAACCCCTCTGCCACCGTGAAGCCCATGACGCATCATAGCAGCACTGATTTATTATTTCAATAAATCTATTTTCACTTGGCCCTTGGGTCGCGTCACTTTTCAGTGTGCTCCGTCGGCTCGTCTGCTGCCGCTGCACGCCTTTCGGCGTCCGGGGCTTGCGTCCGCTGCGGGGGTGCGTCATCGCTCTCGTGGTTTGGATTGTCGTGCTTCTGGTCTGCTGGCCGATGTTTCCTCCTCCGTGCTGCTCTCCTTTCTCGTTCCTCCCTCGCCCTTTTTGAACTCTAGCAGTAGATAGACAGACTGTGAGCAGGTGTGTAGTATATGCACGTGTCTTCGATTGCCGCCGCATGCCCCGCCTCCCGGCCTCCAGGTGGGCCCGTGCTGCTGCTTTCCGCACGTTGTCGGCCCGTCGGCGGTGTCTCTCCACAGAGGCTTTTAGCCTTTAGCCACACAAACAGAGTCGGTGTTTCCTTGTTTAAAATTCCCGAAGATGAAGCTTTACTATGGATCAGAGCGGTCAAGCGAACATGGATCCCGACCAAATGTCAACCGGCAGTTTTTGGTGAGAAAATTGTGGTAATAAGTCAGCTCTTACCGGAGACATCAGCGGAGCTTGCGTCTTGCTGCAACTGCGTGACTTCCCTCAGAGACTCTGGCGTCAACACACACGTGACCACACCCTTCCGACTTTCAGGTACTTTATAATCTCACTAAAAGACTAGTAACACGATAGGCAGATAAGGGATTTTCCAGAATTGTCCTAGTAAATGTGTCTAACAACATCTGAAAGGCTTTTTTTTTTCTAGTCCTTCACTCTAAATTTCCTCGTCCACAAATCTTTCATCCTCGGTCAAATTAATGGGGAAATTGTCGCTTTCTCGGTCCGAATAGCTCTAGCTGCTGCTGGCTATGATTGTAAACAATGTGTGGATGTGAGGAGCCCTACAACCCGTGACGTTACGCGCACCTCCTCTGCTACAGGAAAGGCTTTTTTTTTAGCAACCAAAAGTTGCGAAATTCATCGTGGATGTTCTCTACTCAATCCTTTCAGCAAAAATATGGCAATATTGCAAAATGATCAAGTATGAAACATAGAATGGACCCGCTAGCCCCGTTTAAATAAGAAAATCCCATTTCAGTAGGCCTTTAATGGCCAAAGGTATAGATGTGTGTGTCCAAGTTAAAGGAAACTGCAGGCTCTCTTCTTTTAATAGATTTATTACAATCTTTGGCAAGCTAGGTAACGTTTTGCTGTGGTCTGGAACAACATGGCACACAAACAACTATCTGAAATGCAGCCAATATTACATACAGATAATGTGTCATGATACATAAATAAGGTTTATACTTGTTTAGCGCTTTTGTATTTCCATATTCACCCATTCACACACACATTTACACACTGATGGCGGGAGCTGTCATGCAAGTTGCTAACCACGACCCATCAGGAGCAAGGGGGAAGTGTCTTGCTCAAGGACACAACGGCCGTGACTGGGATGGTAGAAGCTTGGGATTGAACCAGGAACACTCAGGTTGCTGGCATGGCCACTCTCCCAACCGCGCCACGCCGTCCTAATGCAAAACTAAATTATATGCAATGAGGAACAAGGTAAAGGATATTATATGAGCTCAAATGTAGCTACAAATGAGGCACAATGATGCAATATGTACATACAGCTAGCCTAAATAGAAATGTTAGCATTGATTAGCTTGCAGTCATGCACTGACCAAATATGCCTGATTAGCACTCCAACAAGTCAATAACATCAACAAAGCGCACTTTTGTGCATTCACACACAGTATAAAACTTTTGGTGGACAAAATGAGACAAAGAAGGAGTGGAATATTTTACATGGAATCAAATTTTGCGTCACAGTCCACACTATGGTGAGTTCAAGAACTCCCAGAATTAGTAGGACAAAACAATATTCATCAAATACTCTCATCAGTGAAGCATAAACACAAACGTATTAAACAATAGGCTTTCTAACAATTGGGAAGCTTTGTGTCATGTTTGTCCTTAAACAAAAAAATATAGTAAAGCAAAAAAAAAAAACATTTTCCCCCACCTTTTTTCCATTTTCAATCCTTTTTTTTAAATGTGGCTGGTTTAGGCCTACTCTTACACTCTTAAAAAAATATTTTTTTTATGAGAAAGCTTTGTTGTTATTGTTAAATTTGTCTTTAGCACCCACTATTTAAGAGCGTGTTGAGGTAAGAGCTGTCTTTCGGTTAATTGTTTTGCTTAAATTTGCAAGGATAGGTGGAGTTGCGAATGTCACAGTAAGATCCGCCCAAAACATCTGGGCCGGTATTCCCAATGATTCTAAGAATCCTCTCAGTGAGCTCCCGACTAAAAATGATTCGCAAGGAGTCTGAGCTTATAGGAGTGATTCCAGAACATTCTCAGAGAAGTCTGAGCAAGGAATGGACAAAAAGTCCTATCTTTGTGAGGAGGTGTAGTCAACTCCATCGCGAGGTGTGAGTCATCGTTTCAAAAGCTGTGATTGGTTGATCCTTAAAGCTAGATATAAAAAAAATGTATACTTTTTGTCTATATACTTTATTTATATAGCACATTCACAACAATTTTCAAATTGAACCAAAGTGCTTTAAGGTTAAAAAGCATAGAGCAAAAAACTAACCAAAAAACAAAAACAAACAAAGAACATAAACAATGAATGAGCTAAACAAGATTGTGCAAAAGCAATACGGTAAAAGGAGTCAAATACAAAGTAAAAAAAAAAAGAAAAAGAAAAAAAAAGAAAAATAATAATAATAAAAGTGCGACAAAAAAATAAAAATAAAGCGAAGGGGGTGGTGTGGGGACTACAAATGGTGGCCTAGTGGGCGTACTCAGCTCAGGTCAAAGGCAAACAAATTGTTAAATATAATATTACAATTAGGTAATCTTATGTAGATTGTTTAATTGGAAATAATATTTCACATAAAAAAAAATGTCTGTTAAATAAACAGTAAGCTGGGTAGCACAGTGGCAGGGGGGTTAGTGCAGGGGTGTCAAACTAATTTTGGATCAGGGGCCACATGCAGAAAAATCTACTCCTAAGTGGGCAGAACTGGTAAAATCACGGCACGATAACTTAAAAATAAAGACGACTTCAGATTGTTTTCTTTGTTTAAAAATTGAACAAGCACATTTTAAAAATGTACAAATCATAATGGTGTTTTTTTTTTTTTTACACTTACATGTTTCGTTTAATAGTATTCTATCTTTATATGTCGTTATTTATACTTTCTGAATAAATGATGTGATAATGTTCATCAGTCAATTCATTGGTGTTCATTTTCAATCTATCAAGATAAAAAAAATTATATCAAAATTAAATTATAGGATGTTATTAATGTAGTTTGCTCATTTTCCTCGAATGATGTGCTAACATCTGTAGCATCATCTACAACGATATAAAAAAATTACTATTGCGACATCCAGTGGACACATTAAGAACAGCTGTTTCTTTCAATCAACAATTTCAGGTAAAGTTTTATCCTTAGCAAAGTCATTCCGCAGGCCGGATAAAACCTGTTCGTGGGCTTAATCCGGCCGTACGGTTGCTTAGAATTTAGCCAGTAGTAGCAACTTTTTGCACTAACAATCATTAGCTAATGGCTAGAAAGTGACATGATTTTGTTTTCCAACTATGGGAAGGAAGAAAGTTAGAAGAAAAAGTGGATGACATTAATTGAATTTGAGAAATACATCATTAAAACATGACAGAGTGTGTAGCTAGCTAGCTCGGTAAGGCAGTTGGAGTGTATCACTTCTCATCTGAAACATACTAAACTAAACCATCGTGAGTCGATAACGTTGGTCAACGATGTTAAAATAATATCCAAACAGCTAAAATTCATCCATGCAAATATACAGAAGCTGCTGATGTGTTATGATCCGCCGCCCGGATCATATGCTATTTTGGTTTTTGAGTCCTTTTGTGTTTTCTGTTTGTTTTTGGACTCTTCCGATTCCTAATTTAGCTCTTCCTTATTTACCTTGTTACCCTAATTTCTGACTTGTTCCACCTGCTCTGGTTTTTGTCGCGCACCTGTGATTCCTGATTACTGCCCTTATTTAAGCCTGCCTTTTTCCTCTGAGCGATCTGGATCCTTTGTTTGCGGTAAGCAACACTCACGTTGGAATTTCCTAAAGTTTGTCTCGATGCTAAGTAGCTCCTTAGCTTCCCGTGCACTCGGCACGTCATTTTTGGACTCTGTTTTCCATGCTAAGTTTTAGCTTAGCTTCCCACGCGTGGGCACGTGTTTTCTTTTGTCTGTTTTTGTACCAGTGGTATCTTTTATATTAAACCAAGCTCTTACCTGGGCGGCATAGCTCGGTTGGTAGAGTGGCCGTGCCAACAACTTTAGGGTTGCAGGTTCGATTCCCGCTTCAGCCATCCTAGTCACTGCCGTTGTGTCCTTGGGCAAGACACTTTACCCACCTGCTCACAGTGCCACCCACACTTGTTTAAATGTAACTTACATATTGGGTTTCACTATGTAAACGCGTTTTGAGTCACTTGAGAAAAGCGCTATATAAATAAAATTCACTTCACTTCACTTCACTACCTGCTATTCCTGTCCCTTCTGGTCCATTTGCATCTTGAGGTGGACAAAACGCGCATCCAATATGCGCCACCAGCGTGACATGATGGTGTGTTTGATGGAAAAAGCAGCTGGCGTGAGATAAAATAGACATCCACCCTCAAAAGTAAATGATATGTATTGTTAATACATCACTTAAACTACTTAAGTTGTGAAGCGAATTATATTTATGTAGCGCTTTTCTCTAGTGACTCAAAGCGCTTTTACATAGTAAAACCCAATATCTAAGTTACATTTAAACCAGTGTGGGTGGCACTGGGAGGAGGTGGGTTAAGTGTCTTGCCCAAGGACACAACGGCAGTGACTAGGATGGCGGAAGCGGGAATCGAACCTCAAGTTGCTGACACGGCTACTCTACCAACTGAGCTGCACCGTTGTTAATTGTGCATTCTATTGTAGGGTTTTTACATAAAACATTTATTTTTTTATAAAACCATCATTATACATGTTAAACTATTACTGTTTTGGAAGGCCAAGCACTAATTCAATGTATTTTATTTCATTCTATTCGGAGACGTTGATTTGAGATACAAGTGTTTTGAGTTCTGTCAAAGAACCAATTAAGTTGAGGTACTACTGTAGGCTACTTGAAACAGGAACATCAATATTCGTACGACACATCAACACTTTAGAAAAAAATCATGCTCTGCTTCTGCTGCCACTCATCAGTCACCTCAAAACCTAGGTCCAGTAATATCTATCATTTGCAAATTGAATAATAATTTGGGGTTATTATGTTTTATATGCATTAAATACATTTTATATCTCTAAGTTAATCTAACATACAAGTACAGTTTTGAAGATGTATTTTGTTTAAAAATGTCGGTTATGAAAACTAACATGGACAAGTAGTAGAAAAATAATCATTAATCTACTTGTTCATTTACTGTTAATATCTGCTTACGTTCTCTTGTAACATGCGCTATCTCAGGGTTCGGCAACCTTTACCACTCAAAGAGCCATTTTGACCCGTTTCACAAATTAAAGAAGAATCCGCAACTATTCTCACTAATACAATATCTGCTGATATAGCTCGCCCTTAATAATAAGGGCGAGCTATAAAGCCATTGCCTTTGACGCCTTCAACAACATGTACAAACAGCTTGGCAGCCCAGTGACATGTTGCATGTGGCTTCCGCTGATACACGTACACGACTGCAAGGCATATAGTCAACAGCCATACAGGTTACACTGAAGGTTGTGATATAAACAACTTTGACACTCTTCCTAATATGCGCCACACTGTGAACCCCCTACCAAACAAGAATGAAAAACACATTTTAGGATAACATCCTCACAGTAACACAACATAAACGCAACATAACAATTAACCAGAATCCCAAGCATCCATACCAACCAGGGGCACAGGGGTGTATAATATAGTCTGGAAGAGTCATGGATGCGTGGGATTCTGGGTAATTGTTATGTTGCATTTATGTTGTGTTACTGTGAGGATCTTCTCCCAAATTGGTTTGTCATTTTTGTTTGGTGTGGGTTCACATTGTGGCGATAGAAGCAGCGAAATGCATGCGTCCGGCCGGCACGCAGATAGCATGGTGTAAAGCCGGGGATGACATGTTGTAGAGGACGTTATAAGTAAAGCCATCACGGCACACTCTCAATATTGTAGTCCGAGTGAAAATCGGAGAATGTTAATCCCGGGTGATGTCCGGGAGAGGCACCAAAATCCGCAAATAACCCGCGAAAGAACTGGGGGGGGGTCGGCGATTATGCAGCTGAGCCACATCAGAGTGGCCAAAGAGCCGCATGCAGCTCCGGAGCCGCAAGTTGCCGACCCCCCTAGCTACACTTCTGTTCTATTGTTTGATACTTTACATTAGTTTTGGATGATACCACAAATTTGGGTATCAATCCGATATCAAGTAGTTACAGGATCATACATTGATCATATTCAAAGTCGTCATATGTCCAGAGACATATTTCCTGAGTTTATAAACATAGTATAAATTTGAAAAAAAAAAAAAAGAAAATGTTGTGATGCCAAAAATTATCGACGTAATCATAGTAGTATCGACTAGATACCTTCCTGTACTTGGTATCATTACAGTGAATTACAGGTGTAAATCCACCAATGGCATTTGTTCAAATTTTGACGCCGGTGAGCTACGTTGTGTTTTAAGCATGTTTAGCTATTGCTCGTCCTGCAGGGATTATATTTGTAAGAAACTTACTTTATTTGTCCCCATGGAGTCCAGGATTAGTGATTTAGAAGTAGCTAAAACACTGGGGTGGCGGACAGGTACTTTACAGAGGCGGTATAGTTAGTATCGAAAATGATTCATGAGTATTGCGATACTATTCTAATACCGGTATACCGTACAACCCTAACGCACACTGCCAATTTACTTTTAATGAAGACATGCCGTTAAACATTTTTTTCCACGGGACTGGAATCTTCTCCCTAAATATCCCACTCTTGCTTCTGGAGTCTGACATTGCTATTTGCATAGCTCTTAACATTGTGTTGGTGGAGTGTCAGGCGCTACTTGACTGGCAGAAGGGAAGAGTACCTGGGTTAACAAGTGCATGCCAATAGTCCGCGGTCACATAACTTGTCAGTCACCAAAAAACCGAACACCGGATTGTTCCGTGGCTCACTGAAGTGTCAGGACAATGTGGAATTTGACTTTCAGGTTTTAAGAGAAGTGAACAGGCACGTGTTTAAAAAAGACTGAATTCTCACCGTCTGGTACATTTCTGCGGATTGGTGGCGAAGGTAGGCAGCTGGAGCAAACACCCCCTGGGTTGTATCTGGATTTCATCACCGCTGAACAATCCTGCTCCCAATTAACTCGTTGAGAGAGATGTAAGTGCTCTTTAAAGTGAGAGCTGTCGCAATCACTGCTTAAATGCAGATTTTTAAAAGGGAATGGCAAAGGGTCATGCTACATCAAAACCACCAGGACTTGTGTAATGAGAGCTGAAGTCACTGGTTTATCTCCCAGTCCTACTCTGCTCTTTCAAAAGAGATGTTGTACGTTAAGCTCGCGTTCAATTAGGCGTCATTTGGCAACCGGTCTAAAATACCTGCGTTCTATACAAAACCAAAATCTCGTCATAGCAAAAACCAAGCTGTCCTTCCCTGTCACATTAACTAATTGAATCCAGTCCCTAATTGGAAGGGGCAAAGACACGTCCAAAGCTGTTGCTGGAATACAGCTCAACATCTGCCCGACAAGAATTGGAGCTTATCAAACAGGTTTGTGGTGGGCACTTAATCAGTTGAAAACTATAGATTGTCATTGTAAGCAAGAAATACTGCATGTAAGGTAGTACTGTAGCACTCCATTCATTTATTACCTCAGCTCCCGCACTCCCCTCAGCCCCCCCTTTCACTCCCCAACATTAGAGCCATTTACCTAATTGGATAAAACGACTCCTGGATGTAAGCCAAAGGGGTTTTTATAGTCAGTGTTTGCGATTCGGATGTTTGATTATAAGCTCTCTTTGATAATTACTCCCAGTTAGCTACCAGCCAGCCGGGCCAGCTCTCTTTATCGCCTCCTTGCCGCGCTGTGTGCTGCGGTTGTGTGAGCCCAAAATCAACCACCGGGCTGTAAAAAGGTACCGCAGCATGCCTTCTGGGCTCAACATCATAGGCGTGTCTCGTGCCCAGTTTACCAAGGCTAATTATCCCTAATTCGAGGTAATGGCATGATCAAGTGTGTGCTATTATCACAAATCCCCACTCGCCCTCTTCTTCCAAACGGCTAGTTTCTCAAAGGTTAGCATTCCCCAGCTTTGATTGGGTGTCCACTTCCTACACATTCCTTTCTTTACTCCCATGTGTTCATTTGGGTAAGGGCCGGTCGACACTCACATGCTTCTGAGCCACATTTAATGCATCAAGGATTCATGACTATAAGTAAGAGAGATAGCTAACCTCACCTGCAATGGCCCTGAGGGGGTCCTTGAAGCTGATGTGGTTATCAGTGCGCTGAGTGCGGAGGAGACATAATCCATTCCGTGGCCCATGGGGGTCTTTCATCGACCTTCCCTGTTTGGAAAGATTCTTTCCTATGGTCTTTCCCAGAGCCGTGATATGGCCTGTCCTTAGCATCCCTCTGGCCTGCTGATATGGCTAGGCTTCAGTAGGTCGTGTCTGGAAATGGTTATGGACGCGAGACTAGAGGGCATTAGCTGGCACTCCTAGAAGGAAAGAATTCCAAAGTCAAAGTTACTAACCTGGAAAGGGCAGACACCACATTCTCAACGCTGAGTTCAAACTTTTGCTTATGTCATTTATTTAAAGATAGATAGATAGATAGATAGATAGATAGATAGATAGATAGATAGATAGATAGATAGATAGATAGATAGATAGATAGATAGATAGATAGATAGATAGATGGATAGATAGATAGATAATACTTTATTGATTCCTTCAGGAGAGTTCCTTCAGGAAAAATAAAAATTCCAGCAGCAGTGTACAGAATTGAGATCAATTAAACAGTAACAAGTAAATAATGGGGTTATAATAGAAACAAAAAAGAAAAATATTACAATAAGAATAAAAATAAAAAGCAACAATGAGAATAAAAATGCAACAGTAAAATAAAAATATAACAAGAGAAACCAGGCAGTAGTGACCATGTTATGAAAACATATTGCACTGTTATTGTTTTGCATCCCCTGTCATCCGAGTAACCCCCGCCCCCCTCCCCAGAGAGAAGTTGTACAGTCTAATGGCGTGTGGGACAAAGGAGTTTTTGAGTCTATTAGTCCTGCACTTGGGATGCAGAAGTCTAGCGCTGAACAGGCTCCTCTGGCTAATGATAACGCTATCCAGGATGCTCACTAGTTTGTCCAAAGACCTCTTCTCTGCCACCGTCACCAGTGAGTCCAGTTTCATTCCGATCTTAGAACCGGCCCACCTGATCAGTTTCTGAAGTCTGGAGCTGTCCTTTTTAGATGTACTGCCCCCCGCCCCCAGCACACTACCATGTAAGACAGAACACTGGCAACCACGGACTGGTAGTACATCCACAAGTGTTTTTTTTTTAAGTTGTTGAAGGAGCAAACCCTCCTTCCTGAGGATGTACAGCCTGCTCTGTCCTCTCCTGTACAAGTGGTCCGTGTTAACAGTCCAGTCCAGCTTATTGTCCACCCAAACCCCGAGGTACTTGAATGAGTCCACGGTCTGTACCTCGACTCCCTCGATCACAATAGGTTGTGACTATGGACTCGACCTCCCAAAGTCAATGACCAGCTCCTTGGTCTTTGACGGATTGAGTTGCAAGGGGTTCCTGTGGCACCAGACAGCAAAGTCCCTCACCAGGCTCCGAAACTATTCCTATTACGGAACTATTACAAATGTTATCTTTCCTGTTTGGAGTTAGCATGTTCTCCCCTTGACTGCGTGGGTTCACTTTGGGTACTCCGGCTTCCTCCCACCTCCAAAGACATGCACCTGGGGATAGGTTGATTGGCAACACTAAAATTGACCCTAGTGTGTCAATGTTGTGTGTCTGTCTATGTTGGCCCTGCAATGAGGTGGCGACTTGTCCAGGGTGTACTCCGCCTTCCGCCCGAATGCAGCCGAGATAGGCCCCAGCGGTAGAAAATGGATGGAGGGATGGATGGGTGTTTTCTGATTCATAAATATTGTTAGGATTTTGGATACTTGTGTTGCAAAAGCATTAAATCCTAAAATGGATGCATTTTGGCATGAGCTTGCACGCAGGTTTGGATGCCTCTGTTCTCGGGGTCTTGCAGTCTGGTTACATTGTGACATCACAGCGAGATGGGCGCACTTATTTAGCCAGAGTCGGCAACCCAAAATGTTTAAGGAGCCATATTGGACCAACAACCCCCCACCCAAAAATAAATTTAAATAAGTGTTATAATAAATAGGTGTTATAATAAAATACATTATAACACATGATGTAAGTGTCTATGTTAGCTATATTAGCTAACTATCAAAATTACTTCAAAAGTCGTATATAAGTGTTATAATGAAGGCAACAAATGATGTAAGTGTCTATATTAGCTATATTAGCCCTTTCCGCCTACATTGGTTGGGGTGAAATGTCTCTACACATCAGATGGTGTACGTGGCATTATTCTGTTTGTATTTATTTCTCCTTGTAAATGCAATGCTTCACACAGATATAAATAGTCAGCTAAACAATTGGAGTAGTCTTTAAAAATATTTTACTGATGGACAAATTAATATAAATAGGCTAAATGAATAAATGAACACTCAATCTGCATGCTAAATCAACCTACAACCTCTGTGTACGGCACGCATTCCACCCACCCACACACACACACACGCACGCAGGTACGCACACACACACACAAGCACACACACGCACATAGCAAGCCTAGACAGGAGGAGGACAGAGTGTAAGTACACAGAACATCAGAGGGTTAAATGTGCGAGAAAATGAGAGCAGACAGTGTTGACAAACAATGTTGCAACCTTGTGTGGGAACTGCAAAAGAAGAACCCCTGTGGGATGCAGAAACTGGCAGAGAAATTTTCCGTAAACCGTTCATATTGTTGTTTTTCAGCCAGCGTTTGTGAGTCTGATGGACCCTTTGCATTTTGTGGCTTTTGATGCCTCACAATGAAACACTTATATGTTAAAATACTGAACAGATGTTTATAGTGATAATAAATGATAAATGGGTTGTACTTGTATAGCGCTTTTCTACCTTCAAGGTACTCAAAGCGCTTTGACACTACTTCCACATTTACCCATTCACACACACATTCACACACTGATGGAGGGAGCTGCCATGCAAGGCGCCAACCAGCACACATCAGGAGCAAGGGTGAAGTGTCTTGCTCAGGACACAACGGACGTGACGAGGTTGGTACTAGGTGGGAATTGAACCAGGGACGCTCGGGTTGCGCACGGCCACTCTCCCCACTGCGCCACGCCGTCCCTATAAGGTAAACATCTGTTGTAAAATACTGAACAGATGTTTATTGGGATACGGTGTTAAAACATAAAAGTGTTAGATTGTGAGGCATTAAAAGCCACAAAATGTAACGGGTCCATCAGACCCACACACTACACAAGGGATATATTCCTATTAATTCCCATGGAAAGTTTCCAACTTTGAATATTCCCGGAATTTTGCAACCCAAAGGGTGGTTGACGATGGCAAGATAAATATATGTTTGATGTGGTGTGATTATATGCGTGTATGGATGTACATGTGCATGTATATATACAGTATGTATGTATGTTTATACAGTGAATGTATGTTTATGTACCTATGTATGTATGTTTGTGAGTATGTATGTATAAATGAATATACGCCAGTATCTATGTATGTACATTTGTATGAATATATCTTATTATGCATGTATGTAAATATATGTCCGTATGTATGAATGTGTATGTGTGTATGTATGTGCATATGTATGTATGAGCATGTATATGTTTGTATGTACAGTACTGCGGTCTCACAGTATGTGCGGGAGCCAAAGTACGACCCCAGCCATTCAGAAAGCTCCACCCAACAGGTGCGGTACCTGGGGAACAAGGGACTACAGGCCCCATGCAGGCAGGCTGGCCAGCGACAGGACCCCAGGGACTGGGCACACCGAGCTGCTGGGCAGGCCAACGTCAGGTCGTTAACAGACACGCCCGGCCGAGTACAAGGCACGGGAGAAGCAGGAGACAACCAGCCCCAAATCCAACTAGAAACCACACACCACGCAACTGTCGAGTAGACAGTTGACTAAATGTTGGCAGAAAACTTACATCCAAGGTTTCAGCACATGGAAGCATAGTTCTAATTTAGAGGAATTACCCGGACAAAGTATTTCCACGTAGTGGCTGCATTGTAGTGCCCTGATTCCGTGCATAGCAATGACACTTGGAGGATCCTCTGTGAGTACTGTAATCTACAGGAGAACATACTCAAGACTACTATATTGGGTGAAATATGCAGGTGTTATTTCATGTGTAGAGGTCTCTTTATGTAAAATAATAATAATAATGATAAAAGTTTATGCCCTAAATCAGACCTGGGCAAATTAAGGCCCGGGGGCCGTTGAACTTTTCAATCTAGCCCGCCGGACCTTCCCAAATGATTTTTTTGGATCTTTAAGATGTAAATTGTTGCTACCATTATGATGTGCAGAGATGTTTTCTAATGAACGTAAGTCTTGAACTATACAAAGTATTTCAATGGTTGGAATCTGCGCTCATGGATGATATACCAGTTACTATGGTCATCTAGTTAGTTACTATGGTCATATAATTAGTTACTATGGTCATCTAATTAGTTACTATGGTCATCTAGTTAGATACTATGGTCATTTAATTAGTTACTATGGTCATCTAATTAGTTACTATGGTCATCTAGTTAGATACTATGGTCATTTAATTAGTTACTATGGTCATCTAATTAGTTACTATGGTCATCTAGTTAGATACTATGGTCATTTAATTAGTTACTATGGTCATCTAATTAGTTACTATGGTCATCTAGTTAGATACTATGGTCATTTAATTAGTTACTATGGTCATCTAATTAGTTACTATGGTCATCTAATTAGTTACTATGGTCATCTTGTTAGATACTATGGTCATTTAATTAGTTACTATGGTCATCTAATTAGTTACTATGGTAATCCACGTCACAGCAGCTCAGAAGAGGCACCAAGCAGTGTGGATGGGGAGCGTTTCCACAGACGCGAAAGGAGATTTTCAAAAAAAAGTTCTAAATCTTAGTGATATATAGCATAGCATAGAATAGAAAGTACTTTATTGATCCCTGGGGGAAATTCCGCAAATTTCAGATTGTAGGTGGGTTTATTGTGTGCCCTTTGCGTTCATATTTCACTGTTTTCCCTCCCCTTATGTGGGTTCTTCCGAGGATGTCGTAGTGGTTTGTACAGTCCTTTGAGACATTTGTGATTTAGGGCTATATGAATAAACATTGATTGATTGATTGATTGACTGTTTATTGCATTTTTTTGCGTTTCACTTGATTGTAAAATATATCGATCGAAAGGGGGTGTGACATTCATATTTTGTCAATATTCAGTGTTTTACCGTTCATAGAAAAAAGTAAAAATTCCATTACGTTTAAGGCGGTCTGTCATAACGTTTTTTGCATTCAATTAGACATTATTGTGAGGTTTTGTGGTAGTGTTCCTAACAATAGATATACCGGCCCCCAGACACATTGTTTTCTCTAAACGCGGCCCCCGAGTCAAAATAATTGCCCAGGCCTGCTCTAAATACAAAACTATTTGATGTATTAATATTCGTACTGTGCGGGAATTGTTTTCCGTTTCAATACAAATTATTTTGTTTTCTCCTGATCTTTGTATCACTCTTTAGGAGATGCGCGCTTTTGCTTCACTTTTTGTCACACACAAACACGCACGCACACATGATATTACCATTGTTTCTAACCCTTTTATTTTATTTCCCTCCCAATCGCTGCCTGTTCTTTGGCAGCCTGCATGCAAATGTAGTGGTTAATGAGCAGAAAAAGGCATTTGGAAACTTGGGGGGGGGGGGGTTTCGAAGGCTCCGAACAATCAAAGAGCAACACTCCCCCATTCTTTGTACTTCTCTTTGGTTCGCGTGTGTGTGGTGTGTGTTGGTGGGTGGGTGGGTGTGGGGTGGGGGTGGTGAACGTTGCTGTCATGTGTCTGACAGATATTGAAGATAATTGTCCGCTTTCTTTGCCTTGCCTGTGTAATTCCATTGCTGCTGCTGCTTGAACAACACTCACCTGGGCACGGCAGGCGGGATGAGTTGGATGAGAGAGAGAGCTGGGAAGCATGGGCGCTGCTGAGAGTTATCCCGACTTACTGCCGTCAATGAAAATGCATTTGTGTGGGACCAGCTTGTGTTTGGAGCTGCAGTGCAGCAGAAAACTGAACAATTTACTACACTTTTAATGAGTGGAAAAACATATTCGTGGGCATGTACATATAGATGCCCGTGTTTCCGAACAGGTGTTTCATTGGTAGGAATACATTTAAATGATGAAAACCCATGAGATGATCATCCGAGCTTTTCCAACCATGAATAGAGGACATCTACTATTAATGAGATGGAGAAATTCAGATTTGCAGGCTCTGCAATGTTAAAATGTTTATTCAGAATTCTAGTGGGTTAGTGCACCTTTGTGTATGTTGCATGACTATCAATCATTTTACTTTTATGTGCATTGCAATACATGTTGTACACAAATTGCACTACAAATTATGATGTGCTACATTTTTGGAAATGTGTGTATCCATCCATGCATCTACACTATATTGCCAAATGTATTTGGCCACCTGCCTGGACTCGCATATGAACTTGAAGTGCCATCCCATTCCTAACCCATAGGGTTCAATATGATATTAGTCCACCTTTTGTAGCTATTACAGCTTCAACTCTTCTGCAAAGGCTGTCCACAAGGTTGCGGAGTGTGTTTATAGGAATATCCGACCATTCTTCCAACAGCGCATTGGTGAGGTCACACAAGAAGAAGGCATGTTTTTCAGTCTCCGTTCTAATTCATCCCAAAAGTGTTCTATCGGGTTCAGGTCAGGACTCTGTGCAGGCCAGTCAAGTTCGTCCACACATCAATTTCTTTATGGACTTTGCTTTGTGCACTGGTGCACAGTCATGTTGGAAGAGGAAGGGGCCCACTCCAAACTGTTGCCACGAGGATAGGAACATGGAATTGTCCAAAATGTTTCACTGGAACTAAGGGGACAAGCCCAACTCCTAAAAAACAACCCCACAACATAATTGCTTCTCCACCAAATTTCACACTCGGCACAATGTAGTAAGAAATGTAACGTTCTCCTGGCAACCTCCAAACCCAGACTCGTCCATCAAATTGCCAGATGAAAAAGCATGATTCATCACTCCAGAGGAGGCGTCTCCACTGCTCTAGAGTCCAGTGGCAACGTGCTTTACACCACTGCATCCGACGCTTTGCATTGGACTTGGTGATGTATGGCTTAGATGCAGCTGGACGGCCATGGAAACCCATTCCATGTACGTGGGCTAATTGGAAGGTCACATTAAGTGTGGAGCTCTGTAGCAACTGTCTGTGCGTGCAAAAAGTCTTTGCACTATGCGCCGCAGCATCCGCTGACCCCTCTGTGTCAGTTTATGTGGCCTACCACTTCGTGGCTGAGTTGCTGTTGTTCCCAAAATCTTCCATTTTCTTACAATAAAGCCAACAGTTGATTTTGGAATATTTAGGTTCGAGGAAATTTCACGACTGGATTTGTTGCACAGGTGGCATCCTATGAATAACTGAGCTCCTGAGAGCGGCCCATTCTTTCACAAATGTTTGTAGAAACAGTCTGCATGCCAAAATGCTTAATTTTATACACCTGTGGCCGGGTCAAATGATTAGGACACCTGATTTTGATCATTTTGATGGGAGACCAAATATGTTTGGCCATATAGTGTGTTTTCTACCACTTGTCTCTCTCGGGGTCGCGGCAAATGTATGTAAAAACTTTCCATATGGAAATTTTTCAAGGGGATTCTACAAATATTAAGTTTGGGTTATTTACGAGTAGTGTTTTAATCAAGTTGTTTTATTGGACAGCAAACACTTTATGTTTCTAATTAGACATACAATTAATGTTTCATTGCATACAGGGGAGTAGGGCCTCTATAGTTCATCATGTGCTGTGCGAAAGGGATTGAGGAATGCACATTGCAGGGTAATTTAAATGAAAAATTGTTGTTCTAATCAAGGTTCTGCAATAAGATACACCCCTGAACAACATCTTGTTTAAAACAATCTTGATTTGCTCTGCTTTGTCTTTTTTTTTGGAGCTATGGTTAATTGTTTGCTTCTAACTGCTACGAACAAAATTTAGTTACCTAGGCAGACAAAACCTAATTTTCCCAACCATGTGTCAAAAGAATGTGAGTGTGAAGGACGGTGCTGAGAAGAAAAAAAACGATGATATTCATTGAATTGAAGAAAGAAATTATGGAAAAATATGACCAAGATGGGGCAAAGCAGTCGTCTACCAGCACCAAATGTGTGAAAAACTGACACAAGAGGATTTGATAAAGGTGCCAGCCAAGGTGTTAACATATTTTTTTATAAACAGCGGACATGTATTCATGAAAATGTGGAGAAGCTGCTGATGGTGTGTTTGACAAGGATAATCATGAATAGTTACGGGTTTCACCATGCACATGAATTAACATTTTTTTGGACTTATGAAGATCCTAGGTACATACAACAGGTAACCAAAGTGGCTTTTGCCTGGTATGATCCCTTCAAAGAGCTTTCTGTCTTTGAACGTAGCAAAATCGTTAGAGTGCACGGCCAAAGAAACAACACACTCTTAAGTCCCATCCTACCTTTGCAAAGCATCCTTTCCAGACTGTAACCCTCTTCTTTTTTCCCCACCCTTTAACTTGCAATTTACACAATGCTGCGGCTATCTATGGATTCTTCCGAGTTCACAAGCTTCACATGTCGCCAATAAAATGAACCTCCTCACATCAGACCCATAAAATTGCTCAGTGGGTCACAGTGAACCAATGAAATTGTTCTCATTAAATCAAACACAGTGACACACTCCTTCAGTCAGCCATTTAGCACAATATGGACTCACTCTCAACTTCAAAAAGAAACAACAAAATGCACACAACATGGGCCCGAAAGCCAAAGGAATAATGAAACAGGAAACCACCACACGCCTAATGTCTTCTTGGGACCACAAACATATGTATACAATATATGAAATGTTCTTCTAGCAGATGAAAAGAGACCAAAAGCTTCAATTGTGTCTGACTATTTGGTGCTTTGTAGGTACAGGTAGGTAGTAAGGAGAATTATTTTAAATTCCCATCCATCCATCCAGTTTCTACCGCTTGTCCCTTTTGGGGTGACGGGGGGTCGCTGGATCCTATCTGAGCTGCATTCGGGCGGAAGGCAGAGTACACCCTGGACAAGTTGCCACCTCATCACAGGGCCAACACAGATAGAGAAACAACATTCACACTCACATTCACACACTAGGGCCAATTTAGTGTTGCCAATCAACCTATCCCAAGGTGCATGTTTTTGGAGGTGGGAGGAAGCCGGAGTACCCGGAGGGAACCCATGCAATCACGCGGAGAACATGCAAACTCCGCACAGAAGGATCCCGAGCCCGGGATTGAACTCAGGCACTCACACACTAACCCCTGTGTTCCACCGTGCTGTAAATTATAAAAATGGAACATAACCCTTTTTCGCCGCATAATGCAATTTAAAAGCTATATATTTTTTTTACCCACCCAATCAGATCATCCTTAGTCCAGACAAGACATTTTAGCTCCTACATAAGCACCAGTAGACGACACTTAACATGCTTTAAAAAAGGATCTAGAGGTTATAATTATACTAATCCTACTGAGTTCTCGATGGTAGAAAATTGGAGCTAAACTAAAGAAACGTCCAAGGTCTCACTATGCATCTGCTATTTTATTTGAAAATTCCAAGAAAGATGGGTAACAGGAAGAAAGCACTTTTCTTTTCAGTCCAAAATGTTTCACAGCTCCCCCTCTTTTAGGCAATAAGGAAAACGCAGGAATGTACAGCCAAATCAAACAATGGTGGGTCCCTCTGCTAAGCGCTGTCTAGAAGGACTGGGCCAGCCTCCAAGACTGTGGTTACTGGAAACACCGGTGAATGCCGGGTGTACGAGGCTTTAACGCAAGGAGCACTTTTTATCCGTCCTTCCACACGCACACATTGATCCCACTCACACCCAGATGCACACGTTGGCTGTAGATATTATTCTGTTGATCACGCACACTTGTTTCAGTAGATATATCACACCTGAGACCTTAATACTCTCGGTGCAGGTTCCTCGTGGAGGTCAGACTGTGACCATGATACTGTATGAGGAGTTTCCGTGTCTGTTCAGAACTCCATTCAATCAATGAGCTGCAAGTTCATCCTCTAATTAGTGCAGTGGGTGCCCCTTGCCTTCTCTCAGCAACTTATCGATACCACACTTCCACTTCTTCCCTGCGAGCCATAAATCTTTGGTGCTGAGGCTCCTTCAGTCTCCAAGTAAACGACCTAGAGGAAGCCTGGACACATGTGTTAACAATCGCTGACAGGTCTGCGCCCTCCCCTCTGAGGACCGTTGGATGAGGGAACGTGTTTACGTTTTCTTGTTACTGCACTGACTTAACAGCCTTGCTTGCTCCCTGAGCTACTTCTCAATGTCTCTCTCCCTCCTTCCCTCCCTGTCTGTCTGACTGTCCTGGTCCACCCTCTGTGTCTACTCGGTAACTCTGTTTTTCCTCTTTATGCATTTCTCTTTCTCCCTCCGTCTGTTTTTCTCTGCAATAGGTTCCAGGATAATGTGTAGTGTAGGGGATAACTCGTGGGCCGTGGATGAAGGGATTCGAAAAACTGATTTTTCCCCTCCCAACAGTTAACACCTAGGGGGTGCTTGATAAATCACCTTATAGAAAGTGGGGATACAAGGACAGAATAACATGGTTTTATTATCCCATGGTCACCATTCAAACACAGAACAGAT
>NC_084617.1:59708642-59836142 GCF_033978795.1 Nerophis ophidion | reverse complement strand
TTTGAGACAATCCACTAAAAGTTGGGATTGTCTAAAAGAAAAGAACTCTAATATTTTCCAGTTTCCTACGCAATAGAAACACACTTGTACTTGTGTCAGATGATACTCTTGGTTGTTTAGTACTTGTGTCCTTCTGTTGTAGCAACACGAGTGTGTCTATTTCAGAGAAAAATATGTGTAGCAGTTTGAATATGCGGCATCTCTCCATGCGTGTGCGTGTGGGCGAGGATGCAGTACAAGTGTGCATGCTCCAGCAATGTGCAACACATTAGGTCCTGGCAGTCCCTCCACGTACATAAGTTTGATTCATATGTGCGTTCTGCCTTCCAAAACTGGTTTTCTCTTCACAGTTTGCCAAAGATGACTCAATTTAGCACTCGTGATTGTCTGTGCTCGGTACTCTCTCACTTTTGCTTTTGTCCACATGTTAATGAATATTTCTAAAAACCCCATGGGCTAAAAAGAAATTCTGGGTCCACACCAATGGTTGTTTGGATACAAAAATAAATAATCTGTTGGTTTCACAAGAGAATGCCTTTGCAGGTTGTGTTTGTAATAAAGAAGTTACAGGTGGCACAATGAACCTAACTTCTAAAAAAATAACTGGCCTGCCGCGAAACGGGTTCTGCAATGACCGGCCTCGAAGACAGCGACAGGTGAGTAGATGGCCCAGGTGGGCTTTGTTATCTAATCACCTGTCGCCTTTATTAGCATCCGCCGGGATGAGACACTAAGATGGAGTTGGGAGCTGGAGAGAGAGCGACCGACACACTTCTCAAACAGACTGCTGAAAAGCAATCCAGACTGTTGTGTCAAAATAAAAGAGATTGTATTCAAACTGTCTACCGGGCTCACTGAAGATCTTTCGGACTCAGGAGAAACCTCACGGCAAAGAGACGTTTACAGTGGCACCCAATGTGTAAATGTCTCTTTGCATTGGTCTGCTTTTGTTACGCCTGTGTGGCATCATGGTACCGGGTTCGATTCCCTCGAGGATGCGTCAAAATTGAACACAGCAAAAGGTAAGTTTTAACTGATTTATTCTACAACAAGGATCTAAGAAAAAAAACACTAGAGCTAACAAAAGGAAACCAAAGACGCTAGTATGAGAACTAGATGATACAAAATGCAAACTAAACTGACCTGTAGGCACAAAAAAGAAAACAAAATCTTCAGCATGAGAACCGGAATGAACAATGGCTAGCGTGAAAAGCTTAGCGAGAATATATATACATGAAAGTATTCCAGGCGTAACTCGTTGCGTGAAAAGCAAATCATGAACCCAGGCTGAACAAACAAAAGAGGACGGCTTATAAAGTGACGGTAATTATCTGTAGCAGGTGTGCGGGGCCGTGAGCAGCAGGTGAACTGATGAATAACCATGGTAATGAACAAAAACAGGAAATAAGCATGTTAAACAGCAGAGTCATATGAAAATGGAAACGAAACAACAATATGAGAAAATCCGCGTACGGATCTAAACAGCTTTTTTTTTCTGTTTATCAGCGGTTGTCCTCCTCTCGAGGGTGCTCCTGATTTTTGAGATGGATTTGGCCCGGGTCTTTTACATTTTTCTCCATCCAAACACCAAAAAAACCCTCCTTGAAGTCAGAATCCTTCCAATGTTGGTATTGGTATCGGATCGGTTTCGCCGATACCAGCCGGAAAGAAAATCAGTAGTATCACACATCGCGACTGAACTGATTTTCTTGAGAACTGTCTGTGGTATGTACAGACTAAGCCTGCGACCCGACTCCCCACTGTTCAGAACACGTCTTGCCAACTTTCTTTTAATTCAGCCCATTAAGTGTTTTGGACTCTCTCGATGCACGCCGCAAGACAGTGACACATCCTCAAGCATGAGTCATACTCCTCCCCTCTATCATGTACATTCCCTTTGGCAGGGAGTTATCTCCTTTTTATGATCATATTTATGCTCAGCCACAACATTAGTCTTTACCCTGTATACAGTTTGAACTGAGCCTTGAAATGCCACTTTTGATGAGGCTGTTTTGTTAGGGTACTTCCCAATTCATAAATCTCAAGCCAGAATATTCACATTCAAACCTTAAAGCTGAATTGCATTTAAAAAAACATGCCTAATATTCGGAATCGCATATTTGTCTTTCGCTCTTCTGTGCATTCTAAACAGTGAAAAACTCGCAATAACAATAAAGATAATGTGGATTCATCTATTCCGCTACGACGCTGCATTTACATGTCATTATCTGCAAAAAGATAAGGTTCTGCATCCTAATTTGTCCCAAAGTAGTTGTCGTTCACTCTCACAAAGGTTGTAATTAGTGTTGTAACTATACCAATATTTTGGTACCGGTACCGGTACTAAAATTAATTTTGATACTTTTCAGTACTTTTCTAAATAAAGGAGACCAAAAAAATTAGCATTATTGGCTTTATTTTAACAAAAAAATCTTAGGGTACATTAAACATGTTTCTTTATTGGGGCGGCAAAGCTCGGTTGATAGAGTGGCCGTGACAGCAACTTGAGGGTTGCAGGTTCGATTCCCGCTTCCGCCATGCTAGTCACTGCCGTTGTGTCCTTGGGCAAGACACTTTACCCACCTGCTCCCAGTGCCACCAACACTGGTTTAAATGTAACTTAGATATTGGGTTTCACTATGTAAAGCACTTTGAGTCACTCGAGAAAAACGCTATATAAATATGATTCACTTCACTTCACTATTGCAGTTAAGTCCTTAAATAAAATAGTGAACATACAAGCCAACTTATCTTTTAATAGTAAGTAAGGAAACAATGGCTCCTAATTAGTCTGCTGACATAAGCAGTAACATATTGTATCATTTATCATTCTATTATTTTGTCAGTATTATTAAAGACAAGTGGTAGAAAATTAATTATTAATCTACTTGTTCATTTACTGCTAATAACTGCTTACGTCGTGGCGAAGTTGGTAGAGTGGCTATGCCAGCAATCTGAGGGTTGCTGGTTCAATCCCGACCTTCTATCATCCTGTCACGCCTGTAAGTTTATGTTTTGGTTTTGGTCAGGTTATGTTTAGTTTTTTGGACATTTAAGTTCTGTCTTGGCACTTCCTGGTTTGTTTTCGTCTCCATGCCAACTCATTACTTTTCACCTGTCATGTCACGTCCCTGTCCTCAGCCTCACACCTGTTTTCACTAATTATCATAGCTACTTAAGTCACTCTTTTTCTTGTCTTCATTCTGGGATCTTCACACACGCACGCACCCTACCCATGCTATGCTACCTTCATGCCCTTGAACACCTCGCTATCAATGCCCTTGTTTTGATCCACGTTAGTTTTGTATTTATGCCACAGTGCACTCTTTTGTTTCATGTCTTTAGTCTTGCCATCGTGCTGTTTAAGTTTATAGTTAAATTGTCTTTCATGCCATTGAGCAAGTGTTTTGTTTTCCCTGTTTTGTATATATTATAAATAAACAACAATGTTCTCACAGTCACGTCTCACCCGTGCAAATCATTCTCTGCATCGCAGAAAAAACTTTAATCCAAGCCTAGTTGTGACACATCCTAGTCACGTCCGTTGTGTCCTTGGGCAAGACACTTCACCCTTGCTCCTTATGGGTCCTGGTGAGCGCCTTGCATGGCAGCTCCCGCCGTCAGTGTGTTATTGTGTGTGTGAATGGGTGAATATAGAAAAAGAGTCAAAGGCGTTTTAGGCTACTTAAAAAGGGTTAGGAAAAGCGGTATTCAAATACAACTGTCACGCGTTCGGCGCACTTGTTGCGCGGAGTTGCCACTTCGTGGATGCACACACTACCAGTCAGCAGGATTGCAGGTAAGAATACGTTTTAATATAATAAAACAAAAGAACACTGGTGCAAAAAAGGGAAAAAACAAAGCGCGTGCCAATGCACGGAAAGCTAATGCTAAAAACGTAGCAGGAAACAGAAAACATTAAACGACGTGCCACACGCACGTGAAGCTAAGGCGGAACTTAGCACAAAATAATCGAGGACACAAGGATACAAAACGTGACGTGTTGCGAAAAGCAAGTAATGGACCGAGGACGAACTGAGGAATCAGGTGGGCTTAAATACACAAATGATAATCAACAACAGGTGTGACAGGAGCCCGTGAGGAGGAGCACAAAACGTTGCCATGGTGACTAAACAAACGGGGAAGTGCTCAAACACAAGGAACCGGCAGAGTCCAGAACTAAACATGAACAAAGACATATAAGCGGCAAAACAATAAACGATCCGCATACCGGATCGTGACAACAACACATTTACCATTTACTTTCTCTTTTAACATCTTCTATCTACACTTCTGTTAAAATGTAATAATCACTTATTCTTCTGTTGTTTGATACTTTACATTAGTTTTGGATGATACCATAAAGTTGGATATCAATCCGATACCAAGTAGTTACATGATCATAGATTAGTCATATTTAAAGTCTTCATGTGTCCAGGGACATATCTCCCGTCCAAAGGCAAAACCCAGTAACTCAATTTTGGTCAAAACTAAGCTGATAATAATTTTGGAGTTACTAGGTGATATGCTTTACATCAGTGTATGCGATATTGTAATTTATTCCGTAAGTAAGCTGTTACGCGCATGGCAGGACCTAGCAACTACCACATAACCGCGTAGATACAACAGAAAAACCTGGTATCTCAAGGGTATCTCTAGAAGTGAGTTACTAGGTTCTGCTTTTGGACTGGAGATATTTCCTGAGTTCATAAACATAGTATAATCTTTTAAAAACTTAAAGAAGATGTTGTGATGCCAACAAACATCGACATAATCATAGTAGTATCGACCAGATACGTGCCTGTACTTGGTATCATTACAGTGGATGTTAGGTGTAGGTCCACCAATGGCGTTTGTTTACATTTTGACACCGGTGAGCTACGGTGTGTAGTGAAACATGTTTAGCTATTCTTTGTCCTGCAGGGATGATGCTTGTAAGAAACATACTTTATTTGTCGCCATGAAGGCGAGGTTTAGTGATTTAGAAGTAGCTAAAACACTGCCGACGACGGATAGCTAGCTAGCCATGTCTTTAAAGCACCTCTTCCTAAAGGCATTCCAGGGTTATAACTTCACCTTTATTGTTAGTTTTTAATCCAAAATGTGTCTGTTCTCTCTTTTCTGTCTACACGCTGTGTCTATTTGTAAGTACTCCGTGATTGTGTGCCGCCGAACATGCTCGCCTGCTCGTAAAACCAGCAATGACACAACGTGACTTCGACGCTGGTACGGGACCGGTACGTTTCAGAGACTGTGCAGTACCGAAAATTATTCATTGGTATCGCGTTACTATACTAATACCGGTGTACCGTACAACCCTAGTTCAAATGATTAGTAGTAGATGTTTGTTGTTGCAATGAGCGCTCTGAAATCAATGCACCCAAAAAAAGACGTTCAGGCTATGCTCAAAATGACCAAACCACTGTAAATTGTACGTGTTATTTTGGTTGTTACTAAATGCCTTACAGTGTGTATATAAACTGGGTTTGATGTTTTTTTTTTCAGAGGGTTTTACAGGCTCTGCATAGTAACCGGCCTCTTTTACTATCTAGAATGTACAAAAAAGGGAACGACATATGTTTGTCTGATATAAAGACTGTAAATGATAGAGAAAAGTCCCCCAAAATGTGCAATTTTCCTTTAAAATGCTATACTATAGTTTTTTAAAATGTTATAGCTGCCCTACAGAGATGAAGATCGGGAAATTAATTTTCCTAATATCCTAAAATATTCACACTTTTATATATATATATATATGTATATATATATATATATATATATATATATATATATATATATTTTTTTTTTTCAGCATTTGTGTTTTGAAAGAAAATAGCACCTACACTGCACCCCCCGGTGTGTGCTGTCCATCAGACCCTTGTTGTGCACCGCTGTTATTCAACATCGCCATGGTAACTGTCATCTCTTTCTCGGGGGCCCGAGGCATTTGGATAGCATATTTCATATGTGGAATGTAACTCCCAGAAAATGTAGAGGTATAGGGTATTAAGAAGTTCAAGCGGCGCACGCCTGTGTAAATCCACAACTGTCTTCTCTCGTTTGGGATAATCTCTTCTATGCATAAGATATGTGTGATATAAAAACACTTGGTTTTATGCAGTTGGCAAATAAAATGCGCATCCTGGGTGGCCTACAATTAGTTACGGTATTTTTAGGTGATTACTTTATTCATAAAATGGATTGCAAATATTTTGGCTAAGATGTCATGATGCCTAAAACCACACCCCTGATGTAATCTCAATGAATTCTCTTTACTGCATTTGTATGGTGCATAATGCAAGAAAGAGAGTGAAATTGACAGTTATAGCTAAAATTAGACTGAGATATATTTTTGTGGTGCTCTGTTTTCTTGTTGGCACAATTACCACGCTTCTTCAAAACTACCAGTGGGAAAAAAAATTGTATTTCTATTGGCATTGGGTATTACCGTACATATTACATACACTTTATTGTCATTTCTGTATTATTCATATTTACTTCACTAACTGATTCGTTATCATTTATTATATCATATTTGTACACATCATATTTGTTGATGCTGTTCTGTTAGACTAGATTAGATTAGATAGATTAGATAGTACATTATATATTCCTTCAGGAGAGTTCCTTCAGGAAAATTTAAATTTTCAGCACAATCCCATTCAAGATCAGACAAACATTACAAGGAAACAGAACAGGATCGCTGACGGGTCTGCCGGCTTCCAGCGCCCCTTACGAAAAAGGTGAGATACTGGTAAACAAGTGGGGGTGGGGGGGATGGGAGAAAAAAATAGAAGATTAAAATAAAATTAAAATAAAAATTAAAAATCTGTCTAAGCCTGGGCCCTTGAGAGGGGGTCCAGACTGAGGCCAAGGGAAAAAAACAACAACTCATAGCCATAGTACACATCCCTCTTACATGGGTGTAAGAGGGAAACATCAAACATCAAAGAAGACAAAGGACATTAAAGACATTAAAGCAGTGGCTACAACCAGCCACTTCTATATACAGCTATAATTAAAAATTAAAATAAACGTATACTATGGTGGCCTCTGCGGTGTTCCACGCCATCGTCCGCTGGGGTGGAGAGAGCATGGCCAGAGAAAGGAGCAGACCCAACAAAGCAACCAAGAGAGATGTTGTTGTCATGCTTGTTATTGTTGTTGTTGTTGTCTCTCTGTCTTATCCCCCTTTTGTCCCCGGATTTTCCATCTCCGTCTTCCTTTGTTTTTTCTTTATATCCCCTTCTGCTATGTTTATATTAATTAATCCATTTAATACAGTCAAACACATATAAGGCAACAAGAGGAGTATCCCACACTTCGTTGCAAAAAGTCAGTGTTCAAAAACAAAAAAAACAAAAAAAAATAAGGGTATTTCATTTGAACAAAGCAAAATTATCTGCCAATAGAACAAGAAAATTCGGCTTGTCAAGACTTTCCAAAATAAGTAAAATTAGCTAAGTATATTCTCACTAATAACAAGTGCACTTTTCTTGGTAGAAAAAAAAAGGAGACCTTTTTGCTCAATGTGTTGAAAAATATTCTCTAATTAAGTAAGGGCTTGTGCCATTATCTTGACATAATGATATGCGCTCGGGATCGTGATTTTTTTTTTCTTTCATGCTTGTAGTGAGATATTATTACTTTAAAAAATAAGTTTTATACTTAAGTGTTGATGACACAGCTTTGCAACAGTTAATATTCTAGTTTCAAGCATGTTTTACTCAATATAGGTCATAAAATCTCAGCAACAAGCTGTAATATCTTACTGAGATCATTTAGGACCAAAACCCTTAAAAAAAAGTAAAACACTAACAGAAACTCTGTTTAGTGAGAATAATTATCTTATCAAACAGAAAATAAGCAAATATCACCCTTATTTTATATATTTAATCTTACTTAGATTTCAGTTTTTGCAGTGTTCTCTTTTCAAAGTAAATCTATACAGCCTATACGAGCATCTACATAAGGGGTGTCCAAACTTTTTCCACTGAGGGCTGCACACTGAAAAATCAAAGCGAGCTGGGGCCATTTATTTTAAAAACCAATACAATATATGAATAAAACATATACATTTAGGCTTCCACTCAGTCTTGATCCCGGGGACCCCAGAGGGTTTTGGTGAAAAATAAAATGTTAAAAATGTGTCATTATTCAGTATTATTATTTTTATTATTATTCAAGTTTTAAATCTCTAGATCAACATTAAGTCTATCTGTTAATAGAACATTTTTAAAGGTTAAATTGTATGCTCTTTTTGTCAAAGAAAACCATGTTTTTTATGGAAAAAAACACAAAACATGCAATATTTTCACCCAATAAAATTTTTAAGTAGAATCTTTGAGATTATTTAATAATTGGAACCGTAAAAAAGGTCAACAACTGACCACCATTGGTTTTAATTCACTATTATTTTTAGTGCAATGACACTTAAAAACAAAACACACTGATCCAAAAGGGTCCTACTCATTAAAGTGTTAAAAAATAAATTATAATTTTTTTTTTTTACTGTTTACTTTTAACACAATGGTCTTGAGACCAACTTCAGATATATCCGTCAATTATAAGTTATTTTTTTGTTTATGTTTTTTGTTTGTTCGTTTTAGGCCATTCTTTAAACAAAACAGCTCAGTTTTTTATAAGGCAAACACAACATATGCAACATTTGCCCCCAAAAATATCTCAAAGTGGAATATTCAATGTGAAGTAATTGGAGCCTTGAACTGGTCAATAATTCCTAATTGATTTTGATTGACTATTTATTTTTGAATGAAAGAAACAGCCTGCATGGCAGCTTTGTGTTATTAGAGTAAACATTGCAACATGTTCTTCTTACATTTCACCTGTTTGCTCTTTTATACCAATTTTTATGTTTTTAATTTTTTTCCATAGTATTTTTAAAATGTGCCGTGGGGCCGTTAAAAAATGACCTGCGGGCCGCAAATGGCCCCCGGGCCGCACTTTGGACATCCCTGATCTACATCAACGATATGAATTGCCTGATTAGCTGGACAGGGCAAAAATAAATAAAAAGAGGTGTCAACTCTGTACTGTGTGGCTCTGGCCGGACAGATACATGGCTTGGAAAAAACTCAGTGTCACCTTAAAACACTGCATGTGGTCATGTGGGTCATATGAGGCACCGATTGTTTTTCGTTCTGGTTACTACCATTTTATGTTAGCACGGGTGCTAATATGTGGCAGGTTACAGGTAACCATCCCTAATCATAACAAGTATGACACATTGGTGCCATTATTTATGGCCACGGTGATTCACTAACACCTTGGCAATGTAGACCAATTACAACCTGACCTCCGCATGCACAAGGAATTGTGGTGATGGACCCTAAGCACCAAAACATCCCTCTCCGACCACATCATGTTCCACTGGCCAGGTCCTAACATAAAATAGAAGCCTACGGCGGTCGTGGTGTTTGACCTTGTCATAAAATGTGTGTGATGCATTTAATGGCAAGTTGTGAACTCTGCGGCGATGTGTGACTATTCCTCACTTTAATATATATATATATATATATATATATATATATATATATATATATATATATATATATATATATATTATTTTTTTTTTTTTATTTTGCGGCAAAATTTAAGATGTTTTGAGGTTTATTTTTTTCAATAACATTTTAAAAATGTGTGATTATGCAATTAAAGGCCTACTGAAACCCACTACTACCGACCACGCAGTCTGATAGTTTATATATCAATGATGAACTATTAACATTGCAACACATGCTAATAAGGCCTTTTTAGTTTACTAAATTGCAATTTTAAATTTCCTGGGAGTTTCGTCTTGAAAACGTCGTGTAATGATAACGTGTATGCACGACGTTACGGGTTTTTAGGAGGTAGGAGCGCTGCGCACACACACAGCTAAATGTCGTCTGCTTAAACGGACTAATTACATAGTATTTTGGAGATCTGTGTTGCTGAATCTTTTGTTCAATTAATATTGGAGGAGTCACAGTAGAAATATGGAGTTGGGAAGCTTTAGCCTTTAGCCACACAAACACACGGTGATTCCTTGTTTAAAATTCACGGAGGTGAAACGTTACTATGGATCAGAGCGCGGTCAAGCGAACATGAATCAAGACGGAATGTCAACCAGCAGGTTTCGGTGAGAAAATTGTGGTTAAAAAGTCGCTTCTTACCGGAAAAAAGCTGAGCTTGTGCCGTCCATAGCTGCCGTCGACTTCCCTGAGACACTGCGCGTCAAGACACCCGTCCGACTATCAGGTACTATTTAACTCACTAAAACACTAGCAACACAATAGAAAGATAAGGGATTTCCCAGAATTAACCTAGTAAATGTGTCCAAAAACATCGGAATCCGTCCCAATCGCGTTTTTTTTATTTTATCTAGTCCGTCGCTATCAATAGCCTCAAACACAAATCTTTCATCCTCACTCAAATTAATGGAGAAATAGTCGTTTTCTCGGTCCGTATAGCACTTTTTGTTGGAGGCTCCCATTATAAACAATGTGAATATGTGAGGAGCCTTCAAACATGTGACGTCATCGTCTGCGACTTCCGGTAGAGGCAGGGCTTTTCTCTTAACACCGACAGTTGCGAACTTCATCGTGGATGTTCTCTACTAAATCCTTTCAGCAAAAATATGGCAATATCGCGAAATGATCAAGTATGACACATAGAATGGACCTGCTATCCCCGTTTAAATAAGAAAATCTCATTTCAGTAGGCCTATAAGGCGCCATCTAAGGTGCCGTGGATAGTGCGCTCCCTCACTTTGTCACGTCTCATGTGTCAGGTAAACCGCGACAAATGGGGCCATATGAATCCCTTTCCTACTGTGTATTTTGTATTAGTATGAGTTTCTTTGAAAGTATATCAAGTATATTTACAACTGTCTCAATCGTAAAAGGAAATAGCTATTGCACAGAAAGGTTGTGATTAGAAAGTGGTTAAAAGAATACCTTTTTTTGTCTGTCATTACTTCTGGCAACGGTTGTCAAATGTATGGCACAGGTTTTGTACGGCCCGCGGGATGAGTTGGCTAAGAATAAAAATGAGGTGACATTTTATTATTTATTTATTTTATTCTTTTATTTTTTAATTAATCAATCCAACAGAACAATACACAACAATACCATAACAATGCAATTCCAATTCCAAAACCAAACCCGACCTAGGGACATTCAGAATAGCAATAAACAGAACAATCGATAGGACACACAAACAAGACACAAAACAATCCAAAAGCAGTCAAACAAAAATGAATATTATCAACAACAGTATCAATATTAATAACAATTTCAACATGGCAGTGATTAAAAATCCCTCATTGACATTATCATCACAGCCCTTTATAAAAAAATCAAACATTAACGTAAATAACAATAGTTACACTTGCATCACATCTCATAAGCTTGATAACACATTGTGTTCGCCACAAAGATAAAAAAAAAATGCTGAAATGTTATGAATAAAAGAAACTGTTGTTTGTTCCAAATGTGTCCACTAGATGTCGCAATAGCAATTCTTTGTAGATTACGTTACATATATAAAAAAAAATAAACCACGTTAGTGCACTAGTCGAGGAAAATGAGCAAACTACATAAATAACATCCTGTAATTGGATTTTGATACTGTTTTTATCTTGATGGATTGAAAATTAACATCAAAAATGAGTTGGTTGATGAACATTATCACATTATTTTTTCAGAAAGTATAAATAATGACAAAGATAGAATACTATTAACCACAACATTTAAGTGTAAAAAAAACCTCAACAACATTATAATTTTGTCACGGCCCGGGCTCACCTCAGTGCACATTCATTTGTGGACTGCGCTGGGCGTACTTCCATGCGCGCTCCTGCGCGCGCCACTAGGCAGCTGCTTTCAATCAGCAATCTGCACACCTGAAGCTGATGAGAGACCTGCCTTCTTAAACCAGTGCAAACCTGCGTTCCGGGCCAGAACGTAGTCTCCTGTTCAGTACAATAAGACCGTAACGTCCAGCTCTATGCACTCTCTCTCTCTCTCATTTCCAAGTCGTGCTCATTGTGTCCTGTGTCGCGTCGTTCCAGCAGCATTCCTCTGTCACCCGATTGCGAGCCGTATGTCTCATCTCCCCGTGCTCCCCTCTGGTTCCCTGGCTGCCCCTTTTGGTTCTCGACCTCCCACCTGGACACGGACCTTTGACGCCTCTCTCCAGCCCTTGACCTCACGTTTGTCTCTGAACCTTCCAACCTGCATTGCCCCTCTTGGACTTCCGCACCTCGCTCAACACTCTGGGTTACTCTCATTAGTTGATTTCTACACATAGTCGCACACCAAACATATTTTGTAGATAGAGTTAAAACGACGTCCGTGCTGTCTGTGCCATCTTCTTCCCCTGTACCGTAGTAGATTTGTCCATTTCATATTGTGTTTGTTCTATTTTTAAACAAAGAAAACAATCTGACGTTGTCTTTATTTTTAAGTTATCGTGCTGTGATGTTACCAGTCCGGTCCACTTGGGAGTAGATTTTTCTCCTCTAAAATGAGGAGAAAATGAGTTTGACACCACTGCTTCTAACCATCAGGTATTGTATGAATGTGATCACACTGTTTGAAGACCATCTAGGAGCAGAGCAGCCTCAATATAAACACCGAGTCGGAAATGATTTCCAGGCCCCATTTTTCTTCGGCCTGCTCGGTAATCGTTCAGTCCCCCCACCCCTTCAACTCTTCCTCTCTCTTTCGTAGAAAACTGTGGCTTGCGGTTGTTTCAGGTGCCACTCCCCCCTGTCAGGGTGGATGGTCGTCAATGGGGTGGAAGCTGGATGTGAATGCCGGAGCAGGATGGTCATCATGGCAGACATACAGAGGAGGAAGGACAGTGGAGGTGAACTATCCCCTCAGGGATACATAAAGAAGGGCTGCGTTGCTTTGGCCGGGAGGTCATTGTTTAGCATGCAAGTGATCCCTTTGTAGAACACCAAACCATATCAAGGCAAGTCAGAGTGAAGTGTGAGAGTCAGCATTAGACGGGGCACCTTGTTTCGAGGCGCTGATACAGAATGATAACAGGCACACTTGTCCCGTTGTTCACCTGAGCCCTGCTTAGGAACGATTGTGTGTGTGTGTGTGAGCGTACAAGGTCTGTCTTAATGAAATTCAGTATTGATTCGGGCAAAATAGACTTTATACATCATTCATGTTCTCTATCAATCAAACCTTGCAAAGTTTTCTAAAGCAGTTTGCTTTAGAGGACTGGGGAAAAAAAAAAGGTGAAAAGAAAACTCCGAGCAGAGCAATAATTACTTTGAAGAGATTGTTTTATAGTCTTTCCTTTAGCCTTTTCTTAGGCTATAACAGGCTTGTTTGTCAAAGACAATGTTCATTGAAAGAAGCGCTTAATTTGAAATTGATTGAATTGAAGCTTTTTTTCCTCCCTTTTGCTTAACCGCGGGGAAAACTTCTGCTTTCCCGCGGACCTGATAGGAACTTGGGAATTTAAGAGACAGGCCAATCCGTGATGGCTGGAGAAGCATTGGCCCGCGAGGAGATAAAGCTGCATTTGTCACTGTGAAACATCCTTCCAATGGCAACGGGCAGTACCATCCTTTTATTTGTGGGGTTGACTGGATGTGAGAAAAAGCCGTATAGGGTGGATACAGACAGAAAGCAAAGAAAATAAACACAGGACATGGTAGCCTGACACAGGAAACCCAGTGAATGCTGGGAGTGAGCAGCAAACCATACTTCCTGTAGGACAGCACAATGGTAAGCAGTGGCCCCAGATTCCTAAAAGAGTCTGCAGTCGCAGGGACAAGGAAGGGCAGCCTATGTCCTCCGGTCCAGGCCTGATAAGCGCATGGATAGAAATGGCATTTTTGTTCCTCTCCTGACTTTGGGGAAAAAAAAAACATCCTGATGTTGCTTTGGATACAGCTTTAATTACGGCATTATTTCCATTGTTATGTCAGCTGGCAAAATGTCTGAATACAGTTTTCTTCTTTTTCTCTCGGACTTGTAAGGCCAGCACTTCCATTGCATGCTGAAATTGTTTGATTCATTTGTGCAGCCTGTGTTGTAGATAATAATGTTTTGCAAAACCTTCCTTGCACGAATTGAATCAGACAGTCATTTGACTAAAACACCTTTATTGCTGTGTTAACCGGAATATTTTCAACAAAAAAACGTTTTTACACAAGCAACACAAATGATTCAGTTTATGGTTTTACAGACCCATTAATTCACAAATGTTTTGATGTACAAACATCACACAGAATCGATTCGCTCAAAAGTGTGTTTATATACTCTTTCAAATATTATTTTAATCAGACAATATTTTTGATTTAATTAGATATAATCTTTATCCGACATGTTTCGACTGCCATCTGCAGTCTTCTTCAGAAGGGTCACCTGACCACTGTGACACTGTGACAGGTCTGTCACGCCTATAAGACATACTTGCCAACCCTCCCGAATTTTACGGGAGACTCCCGAATTTCAGTACCTCTCCCGAAAATCTCCCAGGACAACCATTCTCCCGAATTTCTCCCGATTTTCAGCAGGACCTGAGTGAGGACAGCCTGTCGTCACGTCCACTTTTCCTTTATATAAACAGCGTGCTGGCCCAGTCACGTTAAAACAACTACGGCTTTTGTAGAATGCACAACTGCACACACAACATGAAGGAGAATATTATATATGTGTCTATTATCCATAGGTTTATCCATAAGGCATTAAGTAAGCAGGCACAAAGCTGTTTCGCAGCATGTGTTTATTCCAGCCGGCATGGTAATACACTGACACACAACATCCGGAATCCCATCATGCATTGCTTCAAAAGTACGGCAAGTAGTAATGTCCAAAAAAGATAGCGACAGAGAATGTAACGAGAATGGACAATTAAACCCTAAACTCACTCCTTTCGTGCAAATTAAATGTCACGGATGCTGCCCATACCTATGCTCCTTCAAAGGCTTTGCTACTGGCTGCAAAGCATTGCACTTTCAAATACAACAATGAGTAGAGAGGAGTGTTATGTTTGGTATATGTTTAAATAAATGAACACTAAATTTCAAGTATTTCATATATATATATATATATATATATATATATATATATATATATATATATATATATATATATATGTAGGTGTGGGAAAAATCACAAGACTACTTCATCTCTACAGAACTGTTTCATGAGGGGTTCCCTCAATCATCAGGAGATTAGAAAAAAATCTCCTGATGATTGAGAGAACCCCTCATGAAACAGTTCTGTAGAGATGAAGTAGTCTTGTGAATTTTCCCACACATACATATTGCGCTCTACCACAGTATCGAGCACTATTTTCTGGATAATCCAATCAAGACACATATATATATATATATATATATATATATATATATATATATATATATATATATATATATATATATATATATATATATATATATATATATATGTCTTAATTAGATTACCCAGTGAATAGTGCGCTCGATACCATGGTAGAGCGCAATAAATCTCCTGATGATTGAGGGAACCCCTCATGAAACAGTTCTGTAGAGATGAAGTAGTCTTGTGATTTTTTCCCACATATATATATATATATATATATATATATATATATATATATATATATGTATATATATATATCTATGTATATATATATATATATATATATATATATATATATATCTATGTATATATATATATATATATATATATATATATACATAGATATATATATATATATATATATATATATATATATATATATATATATATATATATATATATATATATATATATATATATATATATACATAGATAGATATATATATATATATATATATATATATATATGTATATATATATATATATATATATATATATATATATATATATGTATGTGTGCATAAAGAAAATAAATAAATATACACCTCCCCCCTTAACCCCGCGCCCTGGCCCCAATCTCCCAAATTCAGAGGTCTCAAGGTTAAAAACAGCTGATAGGCAACACGTCACAGTGGTCAGGTGACCCTTCTGAAGAAGACTGCAGATGACAGCAGAAACATGTCAGGTAAAAAATCCATGTAAATATACCGAAAACATTGTCTGATTACAAGAACATTTGAAAGCGTAAACGGATCAAATTAGAATTTTTTGTACGAACCTTGTTTCCATGTACGAATGTTCCATCCAGCCATTTTGTGCCCGGCAGCACATCCATTGGGCTGTCTCATTGGTCGCTGGTACTCACAGCTCATTCAGATGACATAGTGTTGCTGTTATATACTGTGCTGCTTTTAAGTGTTTTAAGCCTTTTTACAATGTGTTTCTAGTTTTGCGAGCTCAATGCGAGTCCAAAGAGAGCATCGGACAAGCAATGAGTGGTTTAAAACATTCGGAATGTACCCACAGTGTTGTCGACACTGCCTTCTCCTCCTCCGTTACGCTTCATGCAAAGAACATTAACCGACAAAGTAAAGTGGATTTTATAGTTAAACACTAATCATTGTAGCGAGCTCGCCGTTAAATTTTAAGGAGTTTTGTGATTTCTAACAATGTGAGCACTCCAGGGCTAGAGACAATGTGTGTGTGGGTGTGTGTGTGTGTGAAAGTGTGTTCAAAGTTCAAGTTTATTCGTCCCATGCAGAGTACACCACAGTGAAATGCTTTTTACCATGCGCTTCAGATATTGCGTACAGTGGGATCCAAACACTAGTTGCAGAATCTAATACAATAAATACCAAAAATACAATAAAATTGAATAGCTCTGATGTACATTAATTACAAGACAATAAGTTGCACTATAAGTTACAGTAGTTATGGTGGAGGTACAAGTAGTCAGTAGTCAAATACAGTACCAGTGCAAGCTCAAATAGTATAACAGTATATACAGTATGAGAGCAACAAATATTAAGGTGTCTACAGTTCTTTGGCAGTTGAGTAGTGACAGTTGTATGATCAAAGTTATGGAACAATATATGTTTGTGTGTGTGTAAGCAGAACAGTTGAAGAAAGAGGAAAGTTCAGCTAGTTGTTGTTTTTTTTTTTCATAAATAGTTTTGTTTAGTATACAGTACTGTATATTGTTTCACACAGTATTGAACGTGTACAAACGTTGAATGCATTTTGGAATTTTGAGGCCGTAACCCATTATTCACGTTTACATTGTTTAATTATGAAGAAATTTGCATCAATACACAAACATTTCCATTTACGAACCTTGTATAAGAACCAATCAAGTTTGTAAATCACGTAATCCATTCTCAATGTTTTTGGTGATAATGTCATTACATCAAAGCAAAACGTACATGTTTTTTGTTTGTAGAATAGAATAGAATAGAATAGAATAGAAAGTACTTTATTGATCCCTAGGGGAAATTATGCACAACAGTTCGCTCACAATAGACAATAATAATAATAAATAATATATAACATATATTATATATATAATATATGAATAATATAAATATATTCGTCAGTCTACCCCAGGGCAGCTGTGGCTACTGATTTAGCTTACCACCACCAGGTGTGAATGAATGTTGAGTCCCACTTCTCTGTGAGCGCTTTGAGTGTTTAGAAAAGCGCGATATAAATCTAAGTTATTTTTATTATTATTATTATATTCTACATATATTCTACATGTAAGTGCAGTCAAGGAACATATGCATTATACAGTCTGATGGCTGTTGGTATGAAGAACCTCCTGTGTCGTTCCGTGTTACATTTTGGGAGTCTGAGCTTTCCGCTGAACGTGCTCATTCTCTCCGCAAGGTCCGAGTGTAGTGGGTGGGAGGTGTTGTCCATAATGCATGGCTAGGAGTTTTGCTAGACTTCTTCTCTCTGACACCACTGCCAGAGTCTAGCTACTGGCCTTCTCTACTAGCTTGTCCAGCTTTTTTTCTATCAAAAAGCAATATACCAAAGACTAAAATTCTTGCCTGCATGGCCTTGGAGGATTTTGTGTGTTTCACATGTGCTGCTATGCAGGCATATGTACAGTGTATAGTGTTACTAATCCATTTGGTTTACCAAAGTAGACAGTAAATAGGCTTACTTTTTCTTTTATGGAATAGTAAAAGCTTTGTTATCTCTCAGTTGATTTGAATAGTTTTCATCCAGGTTTACTTAAACACCGCCCTGCGCCCGCGTCAAAGTCCCGTCGTGACATTGCTGGTTTACGAGCAGACGAGCATGTTCGGCGGCACGCAATCATGGAGTACTTACAAGCAGACACAGTGTGTAGACAGAAAAGGGAGAACGAACGCATGTTGGCTTAAAAACTGACGATAAATGTAAAGTTATAACACTAAAACGTCCTCAGGAAGTGGTGCTTTAAGACATGGCTAGCTAGCTAGCGGCTAACGTCTATCCGCCGTCTGCAGTGTTTTAGCTACTTCTAAATCACTAATCCTCGCCTCCATGGCAACAAATAAAGTAAATTTCTGACAAGTATCATCCCTGCAGGTTGAGGAATAGCTAAACATGCTTCACTACACACCGTGGCTCACCGGCATCCAAATATAAACAAACATAATGGGTGGCTCTACACCTGATATCCACTGTAGGGATATCAAGTTAAGGCACGTATTTAGTCGATACTACTATGATTACATTAAATATTTTTTGACATCACAACATCTTCTTTCGTTTTTTTAAATGTATATTATGTTTATAAACTCAGGAAATATGTCCCTGGACACATGAGGACTTTGAATATGACCAATGTATGATCCTGTAACTACGTCGTATCGGATTGATACCCAAATTTGTGGTATCATCCAAAACTAATGTAAAGTATCAAGCAACAGAAGAATAAGTGATTATTACATTTTCACAGATGTGTAGATAGAACATGTTAAAAGAGAAAGTAAGCAGATATTAACAGTAAATGAACAAGTAGATCAATAAGTTATTTTCTACCACGTGTCCTTAATAATGTTGACAAAATAATAGAATGATAAATGACACAGTATGTTACTGCATATGTCAGCAGCTAAATTAGGAGCCTTTATTTGTTTACCTACTACTAAAAGACAAGTTGTCTAGTATGTTCATTATTTTATTTAAGGACTTAACTGCAATAAGAATATGTTTAATGTACCCTCAGATTTTTTGTTAAAATGAAGCACCGAAAAGTACCAAAATATTGGTATCGTTACAACACTATATTGGGGTCTTATTATACAGGCAAGTAATAATTTGTGAGTAATTATGAATAATCCAAATTTTAAAGGGTGATTAATCCGATTAAAAAAAATTCTGGACTATTTTGAATACCGCCTCTTTCTTATGATTCCATTGACAGGAATGTGGAATGATGTAACAACGTGTTTTTTCTCACTGAACATCTATGTACTCATGCAAAAAAAAAAAAAAAAAACGAGATATCAGTGCTTCTTATCCGTCTGTTTTGTTTTGTTGTTGACCTCAGAGCGTGTGTTTGTATTCACGGCCAGTTCCTGCAGACCCTCCCATTCAAAGCAGGCATGAGTGCTGGCTGGCCCACACCTATCTGCAGCATTGTCCATTCAATATGATTATCGCTGACCCACACCGCCTCCTGTCTCCGGGGCTCACATGAACCAGTACTTCCTCCAAGGAAGGAAATGTTCATTACCCACAGGCCGGTGTCACACGACAACGCTGTTGAGACCAAAAAAAAAAGAGCAATTTTTTTGACTTTTGCATGGTCCCCCTGGATGCCGTTGAACCCTCACCAAGTAATCCAAATAAAGCAGCCTAGCGGTGTCACGTAAAAAGCAATCCACCTTGGCAGGACAAGCTCACCTTTTGATACCTCCTCAATCCGACTCCCTGCCCCTCCTCTTGCACGCCGTCATGAACAACAGTTGAGCAGTGTGCACACATGATAGTTTATCAGAGTGGGAGAAGTTGGTGGATGTTGATTTTGGAAAGAGACTCGATGAATGAGTTAGGTATAGCAACTTCATATGTATTATTTGAATGAAATAAACTGATAAAAAAAATGAAGGGGACACTAAAATAATACATCTTAGATGTGAATGAATGACATGTTCTTAATATTAAACCTGCTCAGTGCCCTTGTGGTTAGAGCAGTGGTTCTTAACCTTGTTGGAGGTACCGAACCCCACCAGTTTCATATGCGCATTCACCAAACCCTTCTTTAGTGAAAAATAAAAGTCATATGTTTTTTAACTGGTGCACAAAATTAACCGTGCATTAACATCACTTTGTTCAAAGAACAAAACCAACACAGTGCATGAACTCACAACAAATCACACACCTTACACCAGGGGTAGGGAACCTATGGCTCTAGAGCCAGATGTGGCTCTTTTGATGACTACATATGACTCTCAGATAATTATATTTATATAGTGCTTTTCTTCAGTGACTCAAAGCGCTTTACAAAGTGACACCCAATATGATGTTATTGTCACATATGCATGCACAGTATGTCTTTGGAAGTGGGAGGAAGCCGGAGTACCCGGAGGGAACCCACGCATTCACTGGGAGGACATGCAAACTCCACACAGAAAGATCCCGAGCCTGGATTTGAACCCAGGACTGCAGGACCTTGGCAACACTAAATTGGCCCTAGTGTGTGAATGTGAGTGTGAATGTTGTCTGTCTATCTGTGTTGGCCCTGCGATGAGGTGGCGACTTGTCCAGGGTGTACCCCGCCTTCCGTCCGGTTGTAGCTGAGATAGGCGCCACCCGAAAGGGAATAAGCGGTAGAAAATGGATGGATGGCATGCACAGTAGATGGGAGTATTGTCCTGTTTAAGAGTGTCACAACATTGCTGTTTACGGCAGACAAACTGCTTTACGGTAAACGAAAACGTGACTGCTGTTGTTGTGTGTTGTTGCCGCGCTGGGAAGCCGTTAATGTGAAACAGTGAAGTGAATTATATTTATATAGTGCTTTTTTCTCTAGTGACTCAAAGCAATTTACATAGTGAAACTAAACATCTAAGTTACATTTAAATCAGCGTGGGTGGCACTGGGAGCAGGTGGGTAAAGTGTCTTGCCCAAGGACACAACGGCAGTAACTAGGATGGCGGACGCGGGAATCGAACCTGGAACCCTCAGGTTGCTAGCACGGCCACTCTACCAACCCGAGCTATGCCGTGTAACTGTGTAATACTCTTCCATATCAATAGGTGGCAGCCGGGAGCTAATTGCTTTGTAGATGTCGGAAACAGCGGGAGGCAGAGTGCAGGTAAAAAGGTGTGTAATGCTTAAACCAGGGGTAGGGAACCTATGGCTGTAGAGCCATATGACTGCATATGGCTCTCAGATAAATCTTAGCTGACATTGCTTAACACGATACATAATGAATAATTCCGCTGGTAATCACAGTGTCAAAAATAACGTTCAAATTATGAAACATTGTCATGCATTTTAATCCAACCATCCGTTTTCTACCGCACCTGTTCAAGATGTCGCATTAATGGTAAGAAGTATTATATTTATTATTGGTTAACTTTTATAATAACAATGTTGTTGAAAAGAATAAGAGACTTATTATACTCTACAAATGTTGGTCATACTTAAAAATGCACAAATTTAGTTGTATTCAGTGTTGAAAAATGTTATATGGCTCTTACGGAAATACATTGTGAAATATTTGGCTTTCATGGCTCTCTCAGCCAAAAAGGTTCCCGACCCCTGCCTTACACACATTACCATGAATTGATAAACGTGGACCCGCGACTTAAACAAGTTGAAAAACTTATTCGGGTGTTACCATTTAGTGGTCAATTGTACGGAATTTGTACTGTACTGTGTAAACTGTACTGTTTCATATAATGTCTTCTCTTCCTTTGCAATCTGCTAGTAAAAGTTTCAATCGATCAATCAAACAACCTGCACATCAGATGGAAAATTAGAGCCAACATTGTTTGGGGGTATCCATAATACGCAGATAGGGAAAAGTTTTTATTTACACGATAAGTCGGATGTGTCTTTACCTCTGTGGCGGAGGCTACGCCGAACCCCTGAGGCCAACTCACCGAACCACTTGGGTTCCATCGAAACCCAGGTTAAGAACCACTGGGTTGGAGTGTCCGCCCTGAGATCGGTAGGTTGTGAGTTCAAAACCTGACCGAGTGGGGGGTTTGGAGCTTATCTCAACTGCATTCGGGCAGAAAGCAGGGTACAGCCTGGACAAGTCGCCACCAACATTCACGGTCACATTCACACACTAGGGCAAATTTATTGTTGCCAATCAACCTATCCCCAGGTGCATGTCTTTGGAGGTGGGAGGAAGCCAGAGTACCTGAAGGGAACCCACACAGTCACGGGGAGAACATGCAAACTCCACACAGAAAGATCCCAAGCCTGGGATTGAACTCAAGACTATTTAGAACCTTAGTATTGTGAGGCATATGCACTAACCCCTGTTCCACCGTGCTGCCCCTCGACCCAGTCATACCAAAGACTATGAAAATGGGACCAATTACTTCCCTGTTTGGCACTCAGCATCAAGGTTTGGAATTCTGGGTTAAATCACGAAAAAAGATTTCCGAGCTTGGCCGCTGCTGCTCACTGCTCCCCTCGCCTCCCAGGGGATGTCAAAAGGGGATGGGTCAAATACAGAGGGTAATTTCACCACACCTACTGTGTTTGTGACTATCAGGGGTACTTTAAGTTTAACGTTAATCAATGCTTTGTTTTTTACAAAGTTGAATGTTCTGACAAAACAAATCACACAAAAATTGTAAATGGAAATCCAATTCTGGTTTTGGAGTCACACTCAAAATTAAAGTGGAAACACACACTACAACTGTTGTCTATTCCGTTTGCACAACAACATGTGAAATTGGTTGTCAATCAATGTTGCTCAAGCAGACAGTTTGATATCACAGAAGTGTGACTGACTTGGAGTTACATTGTACTGTTTGCTACATCACCCTTCAAATATTGTGGCTTCACCACATCACAGATTAAAAAATATATATTACATTTTTTTTTTAAAGTACATTCTATAATTTCTTGTTCCTAAAGTCCTATCGCCTACAATTCCAAAGCCGGACCCTGGCCACACTTTTTGGTAATATTCGTTACGTATGGCGGGGGAAGGAGAAGACACAACGGCAGGGATCAGTTCAATTGGTTTGTTGAAACGGATGATGATGATGATGATGATTTGGGGGGGTGTATGCTACTATACGTGAATGGTGCAAGACGATGTGTCGAATTAACAAAGTAAATGTTGCCAGAGTTTGTTGTATGTGCGTGTTGGATGAATCATTCATCAGACCAGGGGGGTCGAGGATCCGGGGAGGCAGTCCAGAAAAGACAACGCATATATCTGCAAGGCCATTTTCAAGAAGGATATTTAAAGAGAAACTACGTCTTGTGAGACAATGTCGGCCAAACCTGGAAGCTAGCTCAGCTGTCCCGGCGATGAAATGGGTAAATGCCCGCCACACAACGAGCGGCACCACTTGCTTATACAGCGTCGAATGGGTTCTGCAAATTGTGAGTTCAAATATTTTATTTCTTTATTTTTTTAACGTTTAATATGTTTTTTGCAATTTATATTTTGACAGTACTACATAAGATATGTTTTAATAACTGATGCGGGTTTATTGATTTTTAATAACCCGTTTTGTACACTGTTGATGGTGTTCAATGGTCAGTCGTGCGTAAATGTGTTCCTGTATAGTATATCTCCAGCAATGTTCACATGGTGACATAAATGATGGTGTTTTGAGAGGTAATCATTGAAGTCCATCTCTGAAGGCCCAGGTAGGAAACGCACGGGCCGCCACTGTTACATTCTATGTTTGTTTACAAGGTTAAAATGTCAATGCAAGGATCTGCCAATGTGTCCAAGTTCCTCTAGAGCAGTGGTTCTCAACCTTTTTTCAGTGATGTACCCCCTGTGAACATTTTTTTTATTCAAGTACCCCCTAATCAGAGCAAAACATTTTTGGTTGAAAAAAAAAAGATAAAGAAGTAAAATACAGCACTATGTCATCAGTTTCTGATTTGTTAAATTGTATAACAGTGCAAAATATTGCTCATTTATAGTGGTCTTTCTTGAACTATTTGGAAAATAAGATAAACATAACTAAACACTTGTTGAAAAATAAACAAGCGATTCAATTCTAAATAAAGATTTCTACACATAGAAGTAATCATCAACTTAAAGTTATTACGCCTGTGTGGCATACTGTTGCCAGATTCTATCCCTTCGTGGATGCGTCGAGTATAAACACAGCAAAGGTAAGATTTAAGGATTTATTCAACAAAAAGGAGCTATGAAACAAAAACACTGGAGGTAAGAGAAGGCAAACAAAAGAGGCGAGCATGAGAGCTAGGATATACAAATAAACTAAGACTTGGCACGAAGGCACAAAATGTAAAACAAACACAATTAGCATGAGAGCTAAGAATGACAAATGGCTTAGCGTATAATCTAGCGAGAAAACACACACCAGTCGTAACGTTGCGTGAAAGCAAGCTAGAGTCCCAGAAAGAATAATGAAAATGGGCGAGCTTAAATAGGGAAGTACTCAAAAGTGACAGGTGTGCAGGGACCGTGATTAGCAGGTGGACTCAATGAGTAACCATAGTGACGGACCAAACAGGAAACAAGAGGGTCAGACGGAGAGTGAAAACAAAACTGGAACAATAAACAATGATGTGAGAAGATCTGAGTACGGATCTTAACAAAAGTGCCCTCTTTGGGGATTGTAATAGAGATCCATCTGGATTCATGAACTTAATTTTAAACATTTCTTCACAGAAAAAGAAATCTTTAACATCAATATTTATGGAACATGTCCACAAAAAATCCAGCTGTCAACACTGAATATTGCATTGTTGCATTTCTTTTCACAGTTTATGGACTTACATTCATATTTTGTTTAAGTATTATTCAATAAATATATTTATAAAGGATTTTTGAATTGTTGCTATTTTTAGAATATTTTTTAAAAATCTCACGGACCCCTTGGCATACCTTAAAGTACCCCGAGGGGTACGCGTACCCCCATTTGAGAACCACTGCTCTAGACAACAGGAGAATTCTAGTGTTATTTGGAATTTGCTCCCAAAAAGTTTTTGAACTGAACTTGTGGGCTGATATAGTGTCAGTCCTGATCCAATCCAATCCACTTTATTTGTATAGCACATTTAAACAACATAAATATTTACAAAGTGCTGCACAACAATATTAAAAACAATATTCAAATATCCTTAGCTCCACCAATCACGGAATAAAAAATAAAACCAATATGTAAATACAAGTAAATAAATATGATTAAAAACTATTTCAAAGGAAAAATAGAAATCAAAATTTGTCCGGGGCGAGATATGGCCCCGAACCATCAGTTAAAGAGTTGTACTATATTTAATAAAAAAAGACAGCTATGAAAAAGAAGATAGATTTACAATTATAATTCCATCTTCGCGGAAATGTGTTTATCACAGTCAGAACCAATAAACAGCAGTGAACGAGGGCTGACTTTAATTCCAAAACATGGACCTTTAAGACTATATAGCAACAGAAGTACATTTTAAAGTTGATTACAAGGCAGAGTACCAAATAATTGCTGTGTCCTTAACCTGGTCTCGTTTTAAACTGGATGACATTTCTCTAATGGCATCTAATGTAAGACCCTTTTAACACCGACAGAATTCTCTTTTGGTAGTCTTTCGATTCCGCTTTGACCCATCCACTTGTGAAAACAATAGTCTCTCTCCCATTCATACAGTGCAGTGTATAGTACCACTGCTGCGGTTGCCATAGCGACCTGCTAGTTAGACGATCTCATTACTGGCCCTTAGACATTTCTCTCCCGCTCGCTCTCTAAGGAATTGCCACTTTTCATTGTGATTTCCCTCCCCTCTCTATCCTGACCACCCCTCCCTCTTTATCTCTCTCCTTCTTCCTCATCCTCCTCCCTCAAAAGGTCAGATGTCCTCCGTGGTGGAGACGGAGGAAAGCTGTAAAAATGTTGAGACCTATTCAGTCGCCTCCCCCCAACCCACCCCGGCACCCCTTTCCAACCATTGCGCCCCACAACCCGTCTCTCGCCTCAAAATAGCTGCAAAGAAAAGACGCTAAAGAAGAGAGAAGCAAGAAAAGGAGCCTCCAGTCTGCTTTTTTTCACAGCACATTTTTAAAATCAGTTTCTTTCCATAAAGCTTTCCTTTGTGTGGAAAATAGCTTGTTGAAATGATGGTTCAGAAGTTCTCTGTGCTGAAATTTTAAAGCAAGAATGTTCCAGTTCATCATCAACACTCCCACACACTCACATATATCCTTATAACATAATACTGAAGATATATGCACTTTTGTTATATATACCTTTATATACACAGGTGGTGTGAAGTCATTGCCGGTGAGGAAATGTTTTTCAACTATGAGGGTGTCAAGCTTGTTTTCATTGTGGGCCACATTGCAGTTATGGTTGCCCTCAGAGGGCCGTTTTTTAACAGTCAATATACAGTCTGGCAAAAAAGTATTTAGTCAACCACCGATTATGCAAGTTCTCCCACTTAAAATGATGACAGAGGTCTGTAATTTTCATCATAGGTACACTTCAACTGTGAGAGACTGAATGTGAAAAAAAAAATCCAGGAATTCACATTGTAGGAATTTTAAATAATTTATTTGTAAGTTATGGTGGAAAATAAGTATTTGGTCAACCATTCAAAGCTCACACTGATGGAAGGAGGTTTTGGGTCAAAATCTCACGATACATGGCCCCATTCAATCTTTCCTTAACACGGATCAATCGTCCTGTCCACTTAGCAGAAAAACAGCCCCAAAGCATGATGTTTCCACCCCCATGCTTCACAGTAGGTGTGGCGTTCTTGGAATGCAACTCAGTATTCTTCTTCCTCCAAACACGACAAGTTTAGTTTATACCAAAAAGTTCTATTTCTGTTTCATCTGACCACATGACATTCTCCCAATCCCCTGCTGTATCATCCATGTATCCATTTTGGTATAAACTCAACTCGTCGTTTTCCAGTTTGATCGTTAAGTATCTTGTCTTTGCAGTTCATTCAATTGAATACAGGTAGAAAAAAGGATTTGGAAATCATTGTATTCTGTTTTTATTAACCATTTACACAATGTGCCAACTTCACTGGTTTTGGGTTTTATACTTACAGTGGAGTGTGGGAAAGTTTGGTTCTCTTTTTAATTTGTTATGGGTCTACTGAAAATATGACCAAATCTGCTGGGTCAAAAGTATACATACAGCAATGTTAATATCTGGTTACATGTCCCTTGGCAAGTTTCACTGCAATAAGGCGCTTTTGGTAGCCAAGGCAAGCATCTGGTTGAATTTTTGACCACTCCTCTTGACAAAATTGGTGCAGTTCAGCTAAATGTGTTGGTTTTCGGATATAGACTTGTTTCTTCAGCATTGTTCACACGATTAAGTCATGACTTTGGGAAGGTCATTCTAAAACCTAATTCTAGCCGTATTTAGCCATTTCTTTACCACTTTTGACATGTGTTTAGGGTCATTGTCCTGTTGAAACACCCAACTCCAGTCAAAACCCAACCTCCGGGTTGATGCTTTTAGGTTGTCCTGAAGAATTTGGAGGTAATCCTCCTTTTTAATTGTCTCATTTACTCTCTGTAAAGCACAAAACAGTAATATTCTCTGATATTACAGATTGTTAAATATCACACATAGGCGGAATAGCTCGGTTGGTAGAGCGGCCGTGCCAGCAATGTGAGAGTTGCAGGTTCGATCCCTGCTTCCGCCATCCTAGTCACTGCCGTTGTGTCCTTGGGCAAGAAACTTTACCCACCTGCTCCCAGTGCCACCCACACTGGTTTAAATGTAAAAATTAGATATTGGGTTTCACTATGTAAAGCGCTTTGAGTCACTAGAGAAAAAGCGCTATATAAATATAATTCACTTTACTTCACTTCACACATTGGGACAAATCTAAAAGTTTGTTTGAAAAAAGCTGAATTTGTTTCATACATTTTTTGTCAAGATCTTCATGGTTTCAATCAACATTTCCAGGACTTATGGGTATATACAGTAAATGAACAATAGTCTTGGAGCACACATTTTAAACCATCAATTACGTGATGAATCATGGATTGGGCATCACCCTCTGAAACCTTTATTTTACTGAGACAGTTCAGACAATTATATGTTTTCAGATGAAAACAGTTTCGGGAAGGCCCGTTTCTGTTGCAGCATGACTTTGCCTGAGTGCACAAAGCAAAACAGTTTGGTGTGGAAGAAATCGAAAGCTGTAACCTCAACCCCATTCAACTCTTTTGGGATGAACTAGAAGATGGATTTCAAGCCAAGCCTGTCGTGCAACATCAGCGACTTGTGGATCTTACAAATGTTTTAGGGATGAATGATCAATCCAACAGATACACTTCAGCACCTTGTGGAATGTCCCAGAAGAGTGTCAGTTGTTGTAGTTACAAAGGGAGGATCAATTCAGAATTTCTTCCATTTTCACTTCTTTTATAGGCCAGGTGTTCCAATTAATACTGCAATACCCACAGAGGGATTAGGTTATGGAAACAAAAATGGTACATAGAGCACTTCCAATGTTTCAGCTTCTTCTGTTAAGCAGTCTTTCACTGTCTGTTACAAAGGGACAGTAGGCAGTAGACAGATCCATAAGCCCTGTTGCTCCATCACACATTGATCCATTTGGGGCTCTATTCTACTGCATTGGCCACACAATTGATCTCTGCCTCTCTGGAGTGGTAAACATTTTACTCGGCCTGCCTTCATCCTGATCAATAGACTTCTTTTAATAATGTATCTCATCGATCAATTTGGCCCCAGAGTAAATTGATCAATTATTTAAATCTTTGGTGTGTGTGGTGTCAAATCAGGGGCCAACTGCTAGAGGATAAACATTCTCAAAGTAATCCTTCATTTCAAGAAGTTATTAGTTATCAGGTTGTATGTGTTTTTTTTCATTATGGTTGGTTTGACTCTGAAACAAGGCCAAAGTATCCTGGATTAGTTTTCAGGTTTTGCTGTCAGGTCTCTTGTGAAGGACTACAAAAAGCAAGTAGGAAAACTATACAGTTGTTGTTGAACCTCTGTCAAGTTCATATTGAGTACTCGTATTGTTTGCTGTTTTTTAAAATCTCATTAAATATTAAAAATCCATTCATTCATTTTCTACCGCTTATTTCCTTTGATAGGCGCTTGTGTCTATCTCAGCTACAATTGGACGGAAGGCGTCGTACACCCTGGACAAGTTGCCACCTCATCGCAGGGCCAACACAGATAGACAGACAACATTCACAATCACATTCACACACTAGGGCCAGTTTTTAGTGTTGCCAATCAACCTATCCCCAGGTGCATGTCTTTGGAAGTGGGAGGAAGCCGCAGTACCCGGAGGGAACCCACGCAGTCACAGGGAGGACATGCAAACTCCACACAGAAAGATCTCGAACCTGGGATTGAAACCAGGACTACTCTAGACCTTAGTATTGTGAGGCAGACGCACTAACCCCTCTCTGCCACCGATCACATTTTATATATATAGCCCTTAATCACTGGTGCCTCAAAGGGCGGCACTAACCACAATGACATCAAAGAAAAACTCAAAAGCCAAGACCGTAAAACAGAAATTTGGGGAAGAGGTTGCAGATGTGTGGACCCCCCTTCTTGGGTGACTGGCCACAATGGATGCCAAGTGGGTACAGTTATTGCAAATTATTCATGACAATTTGATAGTCCAGTCCATTGGCGGAAAGCAGACAGTTGTAGGAGGTCTCAGCTAGCTCTTCCACCTGACTGGTATCTCTACATGGCCATCTGGATAATCCCTGTCGAATTACGAGGGCAAAAAAGAGAAGCAGCAGGTCAACTGGTCTAAAACACAAGTCTATTTAAAAGCCACTGTATATGGATGTGTTTTAAAGTGGGACTTTGATTATTCTACAGCGGTAGCAACTCTGTGCCGGTAGGGCATTCCAGGGGACTGGAGGCTGCATAGAAAATGATCTGGGCTCTGGGAATCACTAAAAAGCTGGCGGTCTTGAAACGTAATAAGATAAGATGGAGCTAAACTGTTTAATATTTTATACGCAAGTAATAAAACCTTCAAGTCGCAAGTAGCGGTGAGCAAATATAGGCGTAACATGATCAAACTGTCTTGTCCTAGGCAAAAGTCTTGCAGCCGCATTTCGAACTAACTATAATCTTTTAATGTTCAACATGGGGAAACCTGCAGTTAATACTTTTCAGCAGTTCCTAGGGGGGCGCGGTATGATGCCGGGGGGGCGCGTGTGACCTCGAGGAACATATTTGATAGAGCGTTTATAGCCTTTGGCTTTACTGTGTCTACAGTGGGACACAAGGAAATACTGTTGATAAGGACACAATGTTATGCAGAGAAGTACTAATAACTATTTATAGACAGATGAAACTACGTTTAGTCGTGGTGGAGAGTGAAATATTGTCTTCTTCCTAGGGGGGACATCACAGAAAATTAAAAATTGCGAAAAACTGTCTTTCAGTAATTTAGACAAAATATAACGAACACATATAGCGTATTTTTCGGATTATAAATCGCAGTTTTTTTCATAGTTTGGCCGGAGGTGTGACATATACTCCGGAGCGACTTATGTGTGAAATTATTAACACATTACCGTAAAATATTAAATAATAATATTTATCTAATTCGCGGAAGAGACGAAGAAAACGTCAGCTATCAGTGCCCCCCGCGACCCCAAATGGAATAACCAGTAAAAAATGGATGGATGGTTGGATGGGCTGTGATGATAATGTCAATGAGGGATGTCTAATCACTGATATGTTGTCATTTTTTATTAATATTGATACTGTTGTTGATAATCATTTCTGTTTGACTGCTTAAATCAATCAATCAATCAATCAATGTTTATTTATACAGCCCTAAATCACAAATGACTCAAAGGACTGTACAAACCACTACGACTACAACATCCTCAGAAGAACCCACATAAGGGCAAGGGAAACTCACACCCAGTGGGCAAGGAGAACCACACCAAGTGGGACGCCAGTGACAATGATGATTATGAGAAACCTTGGAGAGGACCTCAGATGTGGGCAACCCCCCTTTAGGGGACCAAAAACAATGGATGTCGAGCGGGTCTAACATGATACTGTGAAAGTTCAATCCATAGTGGCTCCAACAGAGCCGCGAGAGTTCAGGTCAAAGCGGATCCAAGACAGCAGCGAGAGTCCCGTCCACAGGAAACCATCCCAAGCGGAGTCGGATCAGCATCGTAAAGATGTCCCCAACCGATACACAGGCGAGCGGTCCATCCTGGGTCCCGACGAGCAGTCCATCCTGGGTCCTGACTCTGGACAGCCAGTACTTCATCCAAGGTCATCGGACCGGACCCCCTCCACAAGTATAGGCGTAATATGATCAAACTTTCTTGTTCTTGTCAAAAATCTAGCAGCCGCATTTTGTACCAACTGTAATCGTTTATTGCTAGACATGGGGAGACCCGGAAATAATACGTTACGGTAATCGAGACGAGACGTAACGCTTTTGGATTGTTTTGTGTCATCTCAATTGCTCTGTTACTTGCTATTCTGAATGTTGCTAGGTCGGGTTTGATTTTACAATTGGAATTGCATTATTATGGTATTGTTGTGTATTGTTTTGCTGGATGGATTAATAAAATCAATTTAAAAAAAAAAGGTTTTAAAAACGGATGCGATAGCCGAGGTGCAAGGTTAAAAGACTGGAATAGGACCATATAGTCCCTCCAAACACTGCCCTTGCATTGTGGCGTTGTTCTTCTTCTCCGTGTGTGTGTGTGTGTATCCTGACAGTTTGAACAAGGAAGAAGGCGGGTCACACCGTTAGAACGCGAGCGTCCTCTAAGCATCTACCTAATCGTGACACACAGCGGCTTTAACTCTCGTCAGACTCCTGTAGTTCCGCCCTCCCTACGCCACCACAACATCCACAAATGTTAAATGCGGTCGACATCATTCAACATCTTCCCACTGTCGACAGGACTTCAAAGCAAAAGCCTCTCAAAGACGGCATTACACAACATCGTCTTTCTCAGCAAAATAAAAGCCTCACCTTAAACGTCTACACCATTGACACCAAACTGAAATGTGGCATAAACCTGTTGATTACGATGCATTCAATCGGACAACAAGAACAGGATATTTTTAGGCCGAGGAGGAGACATTGTGGTCATCCACCCCAGTGAGTCACCCTCCGTCACTACATCTTCTTTTCAACACATTTCACATATTTTGGGTTCATTTTTAAATACATCTTTAGCTTTGAAATCATGAGATTGGCTGAACTCTCTGAGATGCATGGCCAGTATGAACATCCCTGCTGACTCAGGTCAAAATATCAGCTCCTAATAAGTGAGCCTAAAACCAGGCAAAAACTCAGAGGTGATCGGTTCTTTAACGTGGCAGAACAACTCAGTGGCCCTGTGGTTAGAGTGTCCGCCCTTAAATCGGTAGGTTGTGAGTTCAAACCCCAGCCAAAGACTATAAAAATTGGACCTATTGCCCTCCCTGCTGGGACGGATATGACGTGGCGGGTGCACAACGGACCTATGCTGGCTTTGTAAATAACCGGGCTGAAATAAAGTATGTTCCAGTCCTAAATACCCAGTGTATTATTTATACCATAACACTTCATGTTGGCACCGGTGGGATAAAGAGATTATCCACGGAGCAGAACGGGAGTGGGAGTTGTCAGATGGTAATTCTGTCGTCGCCCGCACACGAGCTAACTGATAGCGGCGGTCTGATAGCAGATTTCTAAACTGGACTTTCAATCGAGGCAGGAGGTAATAAAGGAAGATCTCCATCGAGACAGAGAGACTTTTAAAACTGAAGAAAGATAAGGAAGACTTATCGGTAGGTTGTGAGTTCAAACCCCGGCCAAAGACTATAAAAATTGGACCTATTGCCCTCCCTGCTTGGCACTCAGCATCAAGGGTTGGAATTTGGGGCTAAATCACCAAAATTATGATTCCAGGGCGGGTAACCGCTGTTGCTCACTGCTCCCCTCACCTCCCAGGTGGTGGAACAAGGGGATGCGTCAAATGCAGATGACAAGTTTCACCACACCTCGTGTGTGTGTGACTATCATTGGTACTTTAACTTTAACTTTTAACTTTAATAAACTATGGAATCCATCCTATTTCTACAGGGCACCATCTCCTTACCTTTTTAAAATATTTCTTAAAAACTCATCCATTTGCTTTGGCATTTAAAAAACTGTGAGACAATGACTGATTATTTTATTCCATCCATTTTACTGTTCTATGGCTGCAAATTGTGTGTTATATATTTGTATTTATCTTACAGATGTTTTGTATGCAAAGTAGGGTTGTACGGTATACCGGTATTAGTATAGTACCGCAATACTAATGAATCATTTTCGGTAATATACCGCCTCTGAAAAGGACCGGTCCGCCGGTACTTATAAGTACTTGTAAGTTTGTTACAAGTATCGTCCCTGCAGGACAAGGAATCGCGAAACATTTATTTCTACACACCGTGGCTCACCGGTGTCAACATGTAAACTGTGACGCTTGGTTGGCATCGTGGTGATGTTTGCGTTCTTTCGTGGGTGCAGCGGAGATGGAACACAGCGTGAGGGTAAGGAAATTATTTATCTATACTATAAAACAAACTAAGAACAAAAACACTTGCACGAAGGCAATAACAAACAAAACAAACTGAACTAGCATTGGAGCTAGACACAACTAAGGACGCTAGCATGTGAGCTAGGACAATAAACATACAAAATAGCATGGAAGCTAATCGAATACAAAGGAGTTACCACAATGCGGGATAGCGACGTCACCTGTTGCGTGAAAAGCAAACTACAGTCCGAGAACAAATGGCAAACAAAGGAAGTCTTAAATAAGGAGATAATCAAGAATCAAGTGCGTGTGAAAGACAAGTCAGGTGACACAAATGGGTAACTATCGAAACAGAAACAAAACAGGAAGTGCCACCGGAACTAAGGGAGTCAAATAACAAAACGAGATACCAAACAGAACCAAAACCAGAATATGACATGATCCAAGTCCTGAATCATGACAAAAACAAACACCATTGGTGGATGGCGTGATACTACTATTAGTGCGTCAATATTTTTTAATCATAATATGCATTTATATTATGTTTATGAACTCAGGAAATATGTCCCCGGACAAATGAGGAATTTGAATATCACCAATGTATGATCCTGTAACGACTTGGTATCAGCTTGATACCTAAATTTGTGGTATCATCCAAAACCAATGTAAAGTATCCAAAAAACAGAGGAAAATGTGATGATTACATTTTAACAGAAATGTAGATGGAACACGTTAAAATAGAACGTAAGCAGATATTAACAGTAAATGAACAAGTGGATTAATCATTCATTTTCTACCACTTGTCCTTACTAATTTTAACAAAATAATACAATAGAAAATTACACAATATCTTACTGCATATGTCTAAATTTGGAGCCTTTGTTTGTTTACTTCCTATTAAAACACAAATTGTCTAGTATGTTCACTATTTTTTACGAGGATGTCTTCTTTGTGACTTGTGCAGCCCTTTGAGACACTTGTGATTTAGGGCTCTATAAGTAACCATTGATTGATTGATTGATTTTATTTCCAAAAATGGACATGCGGTAGAAAATGGATGGATGGGATGGACAAACTTACAATAAGAAACATAAGTTTAATGTACCCTCAGATTTTTGTGTTAAAATAAAGCCAATAATGCATATTTTTTTGGTCCCCTTTATTTAGAAATGTACCGAAAAGTATCGAAATAATTTTAGTACCGGTACCGGTACCAAAATATTGATATCGGGACACCACTAATGCACAGACATATTGTGATTGCCGGGGACAGAAATTTGGCTTATTAGCTTTCAAAAGAGCCCAAAGCTATGGCTCAACTGCAAATGGTTCCCAGACAACTTTACACTTACTTTTTATACAATCTTATGTGCTTATCTGACATATTTGTGCACGGCATGACTGCCAGCTAATTGATGCTAACATGCTATTTAGGCTAGCTGTATGTACATTTGTAGCTATATTTGCATCCAGCCTTTTAGTCCACCCACATTTAATGCCAAACAAACACTTACCAATCGACTGATTTAAGTTGCTCCAGTGGTCAAAAGATGCAATCGTTGGTTAGAAGGCGATCGCCGAATTCGTCCTCGATGCCTTTGTCCATCGTGATATGGCTCAATAGCTTCAGTTTCTTCTTCAATTTCGTTTTCGCTATCTGCCTCCAGACTCCAACCATCCGTTTCAATACATGCGTAATCTGTTGAATCGCTTAAGTCGCTGAAACCCGAGTCTGAATCCGAGCAAATGTCGCTATATATTTCTGTTCTACAGTATCTGACATGTTTGTTTGTATTGGCGTCACGCAGTGACGTCACAGGAAAATGGACGGGTGGATTCACAGATAGCGAAAATCAGGCACTTTAAAGCCTTTTTTCGGGATATTCCATGATGGGTAAAATTTTGAAAAAAACTTCAAAAAATAAACTAAGCCACTGGGAACTGATTTTCATTGGTTTTAACCCTTCTGAAATTGTGATAATGTTCCCCTTTAAAGTGGTTGTGCAAACTGGCACATATATGCACAAATGGCTGCTCCGGTGTCAGAAGGAGGCGATTGCTGCAATAGCTGCAATTTGACAAAAGACAGAGAGAGAATGTTAAGAGCTAGTGTCAACAATCGAAATTTTTTTCAGAAATAAAAATATCAGACATGGTCTGCGCAGCCATTCAATCTTGGAGCCAATGAATGACTTAAAGGATGATTTAGAGCATGCATGAAAATGATGGTGTAAACCACACGTGTCAAATTCAAGGCCCAGGGGCCACTATCTGGCCTTTGTTTTATGTGGCCCGCGAAAGCCTAGAAATGATGTACTTCATCATTCTTATTAAAAATATTTGTTGTTTTAATTTTGACATGTTTTGCATACAATTGCATGTCTTTTAAACAATCTGACCTTGCAAAAAAACATCATATTAAGAAAAGGGTGTCCAAAGTGCAGCCGGAAGCATATTGTTGAATAGAAAAAAAAAATAACAGTAAAAATTACAAAAAAAAAAGAAAAAAAATTGCAATGTAATAAAAAAAAAAAGAAGCTAAAAATAATATACTAATAAATGAGGCCTGTCCAAACTTTTTCCACGAAGGGTCTCATGCTAAAAGTCAAAGTATTCACTGGCCGTTTTGATTTTTGTCTTTTTTTTTTTATTTTGTGAAAAAACAAACGTAAAAAAGGTAAAAAAAAATGACATAATATATCCAGTATTTAAAGACACAACTTAGGGCCAAGTTAGTGTTATAAGTGACAGTGAATTATTAGTAACTATTAGTATAGACAGATCCGATTTTTCTCATTACATGACCTTTTTCGCTCTCTTTTTTAAATGTTTTACTGTTGTTGTTTTTTTTACCTGTGTAAAAATGAATATACACCTATAACACAAAGCTGACACTAGGTTTTGTTTTTACACATATGGAATATCTGTTTTAGCATTTTTTTTAACAAAATAAAAATGTATAAAAAATGTTACCTTTGACTTTTTAGTATGTGGCCCTTGTAAGAAATAGTTGCTACACCCCTGTATTAACAAATATTACAAACATGTTTTTTTAAAACAAAATGCTTGTCCCTGACTTATGATTTATCTGCGGCCCCCTCCAAAGTTTCTCATTGTATTCCCATTGGGTTGAGTTTTTTCTTTGCCCTGATGTGGGATCTGAGCCGAGGATGCCGTTGTGGCTTGTGCAGCCCTTTGAGACACTCGTGATTTAGGGCTATATAAATAAACTTTGATTGATTGAAATATCTGTCTCCTTGGGGATAGTCCGTAGTACACACAAATTGCACCACTTTTGAATTTATTCTCAATTGTGAACACGGTCTTAGTAGATCACTTGTTATTTGGGATCTTTTAATAAATAACTAATGAACAATTTCAAGGGTCAAGGTGAAAAACACAAAGTACAAGACAACACAGGGACAAAGAAAGAATAAATGATGACGGGACGATGGCAAAAGAGGCTTAAAAAAATAAGGCACTGTGGAAAATATATATTAGGATCAAACTAACAGAAAAACAAAAGAAAAGCCAGGAGAGGTATTGTTAGCTGCTGTAGGCACTGAGAAAGATTCACACGAAAGTGAACTCATGAAAGACATGACTAACCTGTGCAGTGGAATGCGAGACGAATCAGGTTGTCTACGGATAACAAACACATTTAGAGTGGGACGACAGATTTATGTAAGCTCAAAGATAGTCACAGGTAACTGAAAAAAATGACAGTGTCAATGCTTCACAACGACTGAATCTTCAGAGCACCTCTGATTACTGATTACAAACAGGTGCGCCCAGCATCTCCCTCTAAGGGATATCCAAACGTTCTCCACCGTGGGCCACGTACTAAGCGATGGAAGAATGCCACTTTGATACATTTTGTACATTAAAGATGATAAAACCATTTCAATCAGAGATGTCCGATCATATCGGACTGCCGATATCATCAATCGATAAATGCTTTAAAATATAATACCGGAAATTATCGGTATCGGTTTAAAAAGTAAAATTTATGACTTTTAAAATGCTGCTGTGTATACGGACGTAGGGAGAGGTGCAGAGCGCCAATAAACCTTCAGGCACTAAGTTTGCTCGCCAGCCCAGTCACGTAATATCTACGGCTTTTCACCCACACAATTGCATGCAAGGCATACTTGATCATCAGCCATACAAGTCACACTGAGGATGGCCGTATAAACAACATTAACACTGTTACAAATATGCGCCACACTGTGAACCCACACCAAACAAGAATGACAAACACATTTTGGGAGAACATCCGGACCGTAACACAACATAAACACAACAGAAAAAATACCCAGAACCTTTTGCAGCACCAACTCTTCCGTGACGCTACAATATACATCCCCGCTACCCCCTACCACAAACCCCAAAACTTTGTGACTTCAATAATAAATATGACAGTGCCATGTTGGCACTTTTTTCCATAACATGAGTTGATATATTTTGGAAAACCTTGTTAGATAGTTTAATGCATCCAGCGGGGCATCACAACAAAATTCTGCATAATAATGAGTTAATTCCACGACTGTATATATCGGTATTGGTTGATATCGGTATCGGTAATTAAGAGTTGGACAATATCAGAATATCGGATATCGTCAAAAATGCCATAATCGGACAACTCCAATTTCAATGTACTGTACATTACTATATGCTCAACTATTCAAAACAAAGCATATATTGGATTTTCATTGTGTAGGGGACAAAGCACTAAGTACACAGTATACAGTGTATACTTAATGAAGCGTACTGAGATAAAGCTTTAAAAAACTACCTCAAGTCTAATGTTGACAATGCCTTTATACTTTAAGTCAGACAAATGTTTGTCACAGCAGAACTAGAGACTGCTCAATAAGAGGCCCTCAATAAGATTCAAGCCAGTATTTATTCATTAGGGCTGTCAAAGTGTTAAAATATTGAATCGCATTTTGTACATATTTAACACATAATTAATCATGATTGATGACAAATAAAAAAATATGTTTAATATATATTAACAGTACCTTATTGGCATTTACACAAATGTTTGTTCATTAAACATAATACTTTTTGTAACAGCTCAACACAAAATGGACATAAACATACTAAAATGCATGACATTTTTCTCCAGGGGTGTAATCCAATTCTTTAGTGCTCTCTTTCTTCTCCCATTATGAAAAATTAGAGATGTCCGATAATGGCTTTTTTGCCAATATCCGATATTCCGATATTGTCCAAATCTTAATTACCGATTCCAATATCAACTGATACCGATATATAAAGTCGTGAAATTAACACATTATCATGCCTAATTTTGTTGTGATGCCCCGCTGGATGTAGTAAGCAATGTAAAGTTGAAAAACTTATTCGAGTGTTGCTATTTACGTAGTTGTCAATTGTACGCAATATGTACTGTACTGTGCAATCTACTAATACAACTTTCAATCATCCATCCATTTTTCTACCGCTTGTCCCTTTTGGGATCGTGGGGGGTCGCTGGAGCCTATCTCAGCTGTATTCGGGCAGAATACAGCCTGGGCAAGCCGCCAGCTCATCGCAGGGCAATCAATGAAAAACAAGGTTTTCCAAAATAAGAGAACAACTTCAACTCCAGTTATGGAAAAAAGTGCCAACATGGCACTGCCATATTTATTATTGAAGTCGCAAAGTGCATTATTTTTTTTTAATATGCCGCAAAACAGCAGCTTGGAATTTAGGACATGCTCTCCCTGAGATAGTCCTGATACCCACTACAACTATGGGAAATTCTATACTTTGACTTTCACAAAGTGCATTTTTTTTTTTTTTTTAAAACATGCCTCAAAACAACAGCTACAAAACAATGAAGGCACACAGCTTTGGTCCAGAGTATACTAGAGCATACTTGCCAACCTTGGGACTTCCGAATTCGGGAGATGGGGGGGCGGGTTCTGGTGGTAAGAGGGTGCGGGGGGTGTATATTTTAGCGTCCCGGAAGAGTTAGTGCTGCAAGGGTATCTGGGTATTTGTTCTGTTGTGTTTGTGTTGTGTTACGGTGCAGATATTCTCCCAAAATGTGTTTGTTATTCTTGTTTGGTGTGGGTTCACAGTGTGGTACATATTTGTAACATGGTAAAAAATGTTTATATGGCCACCCTCAGTGTGACCTTTATGGCTGTTGATCAAGTATGCGTTGCATTCACTTATGTGTGTGTAAAAGCCGCATATATTATGTGACTAGGCAGGCACGCTGTTTTTAAGGAGGAAAAGCGGACATGACGACAGATTGTAGAGGACGCTAAAGGCAGTGCCTTTAAGGCACGTCCCCAATAATGTTGTCCGGGTGGAAATCGGGAGAATGGTTCCCCCTGGTGATTTATGGGAGGGGCACTGAAATTTGGGAGTCTCCCAGGAAAAACGGGAGTTGAAACCGGTAGTGATAATTTCCGGTATTACATTTTAAAGCATTTATCGACATCTCTATGAAAAATATATATGTTTTCGCAGCTTATATAGGTTTCACATGTTTCTCTGCTCTTCAATCCCCTGAAGAGCAGAGAAACCTGCAAAACAGGCTTGTAGGGGTGAAATAGAGTCTGTGTTTTTTCCTGACCTAACGTATATTCCGCTCTATCCCGAAATTGAGCACTGTATGACGGATAAACCACAGAAACCTCAAATATATGTTTTAATTTATGTATTTTTTTAAGTTTTGTGCCACCAACTTTCACTCTGTCTCATTACTTGTTTGTCTGCCAGCCTGGGTTCTAGCGTAGTTGCACTTGGCAAATTTGCGTGTGCGTCGACCGTGTATTAAAAGACCAAACTCCCTACCGACGCGGCCATGTTTTTCTTTATTGTGGGGACAGAAAAGCAAGTCCAAATAAGTAACAACATGTTCAAAAACAAGCCCGTAAAACGACCAATTTTAACTCACAAATTTGGCAATACAAAAAAATTGTGCGTCAAGGGAAACTTTTGTTTACTTATTATTATTATTATCATGTTAACTTTGACCGTCTTGAGTGACATGATCAGCAGGATGTTGTTGTAATTTCAGCTCGCACTGACAGGAGTTTGTAATTGTTTTTCTCCCTGCAATAAAATACTTTTAAAACACCTCTCAAAGTGCATACCAAGATATGATTTGTTGTAGTCCTATATTGGAGTTCATATTGCAGATGTACCCAATGATGTGTCCAATGTGTGTACATAAAAGTTTAAATATTCCTCCCAGGTTGAGTTGATCTGTATGCTGATGGATGCATATTTATGAAGCTAATTAAACTTTACAATGATTAAGTATGAAATTACTCTTAATGGAAGCTCCCCATGAATGCTTTCCACTGGTGAGACAAGCGACAAGAAATGCAATGAGTTTGTCAGGGAACTTAGCACTGATTGCATCTTAAATGTGTCCAATAAAGCATCCAGTGCCTTTTTTGACAGCATACCAGTTTGCATTAATTAAAGGAGAAATGAAACCAAAAGGAGCAGCCAACAGTGAGATAGAAGATAAAGCGCGGCACATGACAGGCTGCTTTTTTCTCTGTGAGGGCACTTGCTATTCAGACTCAAACTGTGTTCAACATAAAACAACTCAAGTTTGTTCAAAGAAGCACAAAAAAACTATTTTTTAAAAGTACCAATAATCCATTTACTGGTCCAAAGTTTAGGTATTTGTATTGCTAATCTGTGTAAAATTCAATCTCTAGGGATCGGTACTTATCACAAACCAATTCCTGGTATCTGGAAATCGATAACCCAATGTTCATGTTCTTATGTTAATTAATGGTAATTTGTTTATTAATAACAGCAACTTTCCGGTTGTTATGTCATGATTTCTTACATTTCTGAGTCTAATTTATATAGTAAGTATTATATAGTAGACTTCATATGAAGTTGCTATTCCAAGACGTTGGATGGCAGTAGTGTTTAGACTACGGCAGTGTTTTTCAACCACTTTGCCAAGATACAGTCTGGTGTGTCAAGGGAGATCATGTAATTTCACCTCATTGGGTTAAAAACCATTTTTTTGCAAACCAGAAATTATAATCCGCAAATAATGTGCCGTTGTTGAGTGTCGGTGCTCTCTACAGCTCGGCAGAGTAACCATGTAATATTCTTCCACATCAGTAGGTGGCAGAAGGTAGCTAATTGCTTTATAGATGTCGGGAAAGACGAGGACTGTTTGCGATAAAAAGGTATCGAACGCTCGGACCAAAAATAAACAAAAGGCGAGTGCCGCTGAGAAAAGCCATTGAAGCTTAGGGAGGGCTATGCAAAACAAATCTAAAACTGAACTGGCTGCAAAGTAAACAAAAACAGAATGCTGGACGACAGCAAAGACTTACAGCGTGGGGAGCAGCAGACGGCGTCCACAAAGTACATCTGTACATGAGATGACAATCAACACCAAAATAGGAGTGCAAAACAAGAACTAAAACACTACACACAGGAAAACACCAACAAATTCAAAATAAGTCACGGCGTGATGTGACAGATCGTGACAGTACACTTACTTTGAGAAAAGAGCTATAGTGATGTATGCGTTGGTTATGGTTTGAATTCATATCCAACGATTGCTAGAACGACTTTTTACTGTCAATATCGGCTGCTGAGTTTCATTTTTTTAATGTTTTCTGCTGGTGGTGTGCCTCAGGATATTTTTCAATGAAAAAAATGTGCTTTGGATCGGAAAAGGTTGAAAAACACTGCCCTAATTTACGTCATGATAAAAATGTTTACTTTTTTTTTTTTTTTTATCACATTATGCGGGAGGCAGCGTGTGGGTAAAACGGTACCTAACCAAAAATAAACAAAAGACGAATGCCGCTATGAAAAGGCCTTGAAGCTTAAGGATGGTTATGCAAAACGAAACTAAAACTGAACTGGCTGCAAAGTAAACAAAAACAGAATGCTGAACGACAGCAAAGACTTACAGCGTCTGGAGCAGACGGCGTCCACAAAGTACATCCGTACATGACAATTAACAATGTCCACACAAAGAAGGATAGCGTCCGCACAACTTGAATCGCCTGGATTGCGAAAACAAAGCAGGTGCGGGATATGTTCAAGGAAGACATGAAACTGCTACAGGAGAATACCAACAAAACAGGAAAAGCCACCGAAATAGGAGTGCAAGACAAGAACTAAAACACGACACACGGGAAAACACCAAAAAATTCTAAATAAGTCACGGCGTGATGTGACAGGTCGTGACAGTACACCTACTTTGAGACAAGAGTTATACTGATCCATGGTTGGTTATGGTTTAAATTCATAGCCAACAATTGCGAGAACGACTTTTTGATCGTCAATATCGGCTGCTCAGTTTAATTTTTAATTTTTTTTTTTCTTAGCGAAGGCACATTTATTTCAATGAAAAAAATGTGCCTTTGCTCAGAAAACGTTGAAAAACACTGGACTACAGTGTGTTTCTGAGTAAGAGAGTAGTCTTTGCCATTAACCTGAATCTAGTTTTTGTTTCATCCGACAGTGTTTGTATAGTAAGTATTTTACTTATTACACAGCTGTTGTCTGATTGTAACATGTGTCAGTGTTGTAGTTTTCTTTACCGAATTTGTAGCGCTCGAAATTGCCGTGTGAAATTGCTAATGCTGATTAATGGCATGTCCATCGTAAATCCAATATACATTTTGCATTGATCCAGCACATTTTGAAAAAATTAATCTTACCGTAATTTTGAGTGTTTTTAATACCAGTTATACTGGATTTGTTGCCATTGAAAATGTGACATTCCCTAGAGCAGTGTTTTTCAACCATTCTGCCGCGGCGCATTGTCTGGTGTGCCCTGGGAAATTATGCAACTTCTCCTAATGGGTCCAAAAAATGTTTTTTGCAAATCCATCCATGCATTTCTTTTTTTTTTTTTTTGTTTTTTTCAAATCCATCCATCCATTTCTACCGCTTATTCCCTTTGGGGTCGCGGGGGGGGGGGGGGGGGGGGGGGGCACCGGTGCCTATCTCAGCTACAATAGAGCGGAAGGCGGTTTACACCCTGGACAAGTCGCTACCTTATCGCAGGGCCAACACAGATAGACATTCACACTCACATTCACACACTAGGGCCACTTTTAGACAATATTTACAATAATGTGCCGTTGTCTAGTGCCTGTGCTGTGTAGAGCTTGGCAGGGTAACCATGTAACGCTCCATATCAGTAAGGAGCAGCAGGTAGTTCATTGTTTTGTAGAAGTCAAAACGCATCGAGGATGGTTTGTCGTGATCCCATTATGCAGTGGGAGACAGCGTGAAGGTAAAAAGGTATGTAATGCTTAAAGGCCTACTGAAATGAGATGTTTTTATTCAAACGGGGATAGCAGGTCCATTCTATGTGTCATACTTGATCATTTCGCGATATCGCCATATTTTTGCTGAAAGGATTTAGTAGAGAACATCGACGATAAAGTTCACAACTTTTGGTCGCTAATAAAAAAGCCCTGCCTTTACCGAAAGTATGTGCGCGTGACGTCACGAGTTGCAGGGCTCCACACATATTCACATTGTTTATAATGGGAGCCACCAGCAGTAAGACCAATTCGGACCAAGAAAGCGACAATTTCCCCAATTATTTTTGAGCGAGGATGAAAGATTTGTGAATTAGGATATTGATAGTGAAGGACTAGGAAAAAAAAAAAAAAACAACGGCATTGGGCGGCGGCGGTGTGAGCGTTTCAGATGTAATTAGATACATTTAATAGGATAATTCTGGAAGATCCCTTATCTGCTTATTGTTTTAATAGTGTTTTAGTGAGATTGTAAGGATTGTAAAGACATACCTCGAGGTCGGATGGCTGTGGTGAACACGCAGTGTCTCAGAGAGAAGCCTTTTTTGACAGCTGCTGCAGGACGACGAATAATCCAATGATGTCTCCGGCAAGATATATATCACAATTTTCCCATCCAAAAACATGCTGGTTGACGTAGAGAAAACATGTTCGCTTGACCGCTCTGCTTTACAACAAACAAAGAAACACCGGCTGTGTCTCGGTGCTGAAGACAGCTGCAATCCACCGCTTCATAGTCTCCATTATTAAATGAACAAATTGCAAAAGATTCAGCAACACAGATGTCCAAAATACTGTGTAAATACGCGATGAACAGAGACGACTTTTAGCCGTGTTTGGTGCTGCGCTAATATTTCCTGACAGTCCGTGACGTCACGCGCACGCGTCATCATTCCACGACGTTTTCAACAAGAAACTCGCGGAAATTTAAAATTGCAATTTAGCAAACTAAAAAGGCCTTATTGGCATGTGTTGCAATGTTAATATTTCATCATTGATGTATAAACTATCAGACTGCATTGTCGGTAGTAGTGGGTTTCAGTAGGCAGTTAAACCAAAAATTAACAATAGGCAAGTCCCGCTAGGAAAAGGCACTGAAGCATAGGGATGGCTATGCAAAATAAAAGTAAAACTGAACTGGGTACAAAGTAAACAAAAACAGAATGCTGGACGACAGCAAAAACTTACAGCGTGTGGAGCAGAGACGGCGTCACAAAGTACATCCGTACATGACATGACATGAATGTTTCCACAAAGAAGGATAGCGTACGCACAACTTAATTAGTCTTGATTGCGAAAACAAATCAGGTTTGGGCAACAACCTTCAAAGGAAGGCGTGAAGCTGCTACAGGAGAACAAAACAGGAAGGGTCACCAAAATAACAGCGCAAGACAGAAACTAAAGCACTAAACACAGGAAACAACAACAAACTCAAAATAAGGCACGAAAACCTTGTGGAGTTTCATTTTTTAACCGTTTCTGCTGGTGGTGTGCCTCCGTATTTTTTTCAGCCTTGGCTCAAAAAAGTTGAAAAAAACTGCCGTACATGCAGTTTGGCTTTCCCGGTCAATAATTTAAGAGTACGCACAAGGACATAGAGTTACAAGTTAAAGTACCAATGATTGTCACACACACACTAGGTGTGGCGAAATTATTCCCTGCATTTGACCCATCACCCTTAATCCCCCCACCCCGGGAGGTGAGGGGAGCAGTGAGCAGCGGCGGTGGCCGCGCCCGGGAATCATTTTTTGTGATTTAACCCTCAATTCCACAACTTGATGCTGAGTGCTAAGCAGGGAGGTAATAGGTCCCATTTTTTTATAGTCTTTGGTATGGTTAAGGTATGGAAATATGACAGCTTTGACTTTACGTGACTCGATACCTGGTATCAATATTTTGGTCGGTGCCCATAAAAGTACCGAATTCGGTACCCATCCTTAGCCATGTCTCATTTAATAATACATAAATAAAGGCCATTGAAATAGTGGAATGTGCTTGCAAACTTGAATGTGCGCATCATTTTGTGTGTGTTTGCCCTTACTGCTGTGTCTTATTGTGTCTATGGAGAGAGTGCTAATTGTAAAGGATGTGGTAGGTCAAGATAAGGTTATCTGGATGCGCGCGAAACGTCTGAGAAAGAAGGCAAGAGCTCGCAGACGGAATTAGATGGCCTTGGAGAGCCATATTTGGGCCACAGTGCTATTTCCAGATAGCTCTCGGTGAGCCTCATCCCCTTCCCTTTGGCATGGCTCCCCTTTCATGGTCACCAAGACCCCCAGCTCACTCACCCTGACACTCCTGCTGTGCAGCAGGACAGCTGATAGTGCCACAGGCTGTCACTCACATGCTAACCGACTAGCCACTGCGGGGCTGAGATAGTCCCAAAGAGTCCCTGCCTGTCATCCACAATGAGAAACAAAAAAAAAAGCATGATAAAAAGCAACAATATATGCAATTGTTGCATGGAAAGGTCCCTTTCTAGGTGCACAGCTCTGTCCTTTGATTGGTTTTAAAGGCCCACTGAAACCCACTATTACCAACCACGCAGTCTGATAGTTTAATGATGAAATATTAACATTGCAACACATGCCAATATGGCCTTTTTAGTTTACTAAATTGCAATTTTAAATTTTGTGCGAAGTATCCTGTTGAAAACGTCGCGGTATGACGTCACGGATTGTAGCGGACATTTTGTTCCAGCCCTGATCCCAGCTAGAAATCGTCTGCTTTAATCGCATGGTATTCTGGACATCTGTGTTGCTGAATCTTTTGCGATTTGTTCAATTAATAATGGAGACGTCCAAGAAGAAAGATGTAGGTGGGAACCGGTCTATTGCGGCCGCTTTTAGCAACACAAACACAGCCGGTGTTTCCTTGTTTACATTTCCGAAAGATGACGGTGGAGCTTTACTATGGAACAGAGCGGTCAAGCGAACATGGTTCCCTACCACATGTCAACCGGCAGGTTTCGGTGAGAAAATTGTGGTAAAAAGTCGGCTCTTCAATCCAATCCAATCCACTTTATTTATATAGCACATTTAAACAACAAGAACGTTTCCAAAGTGCTGCACAGCAATGTTAAAAACAATATTAAAAAACATATATCATGCTCCACCAATGACTGAATAAAAACAAAAAATAAATCAATATAGAACCAATATACAAAACAATATAAAAATAAATATGATTAAAAAACAATTTTAAAGGGTAAAATCAATTAAAACAGTAAAATAGAAATCAAAGTGTATAAAAAACACAGAGGAAAACAGAGGACAGAGGACCACACAACTCACGTAGTGTTAAAAGCTAAAGAATAAAAGTGGGTCTTAAGACGAGACTTAAAACACTCCACTGTGGAAGCAGTTTGAACATGGACGGGCATAGTGTTCCAGAGCTTAGGGCCGACCACAGAGAAGGCCCTGTCTCCCCTGGTTTTAAGTCTAGGCCTTGGGCACCATGAGCTGCAACTGGCTCTAGGACCTCAGAGCGTGCTTACCCTACACATGAGCGGAGAACGTGCGTCGTTCCTCGTGCACCTGTCAAAGAGGCAGCTGCGGACTCTCTTGCCTCCTCCGACCGGCCGCCCCCGAATGTGGGATGCTTCCACCGTGGAGGAGGGGAAAAAAAAAAATCTAAGCCCGACCCCAACGGCTGCCTTCGGTTCGCCTCGTCGAGAAACGTGGCTTCCCTCATAGACACTGGCGGTCACCACACCCATGGCCACACCCCGCCAACTTTCAGGTATGACCATATAATCTCACTAAATTACTAGTAACACAATAGGCAGATAAGGGATTTTCCAGAATTATCCTACTAGATGTGTCTAATACCATCTGAATCGCTCCCACTGCCCTGTCTTTTTTTTTTCTAGTCCTTCACTCTCACTTTCCTCATCCACAAATCTTTCATCCTCGCTCAAATTAACGGGGAAATCGTCGCTTTCTCGGTTCGAATCGCTCTCGCTGCTGGTGGCCATGATTGTAAACAATGCGAGGATGTGAGGAGCTCTACAACCCGTGACGTCACGCGCACATCGTCTGCTACTTCCGGTACAGGCATGGCTTTTTTATTGGGCACCAAAAGTTGCAAACTTTATCGTGGATGTTCTCTACTAAATCCTTTCAGCAAAAATATGGCAATATCGCGAAATGATCAAGTATGAAGAGCTTTAAACACATTTTCCTCCAAAGTGGATACATCGTACGAGGGCTGGGCGATATATCGATGTATTCGATATATCGTGGGTTTTTTCTCCGTGCGATATAGAAAATTACTGTATCGTGATATTCGAGTATACGTTCTCGCGCAGTTACTTTTAGCTGCAGGCATTCCACTGCAGGCTTTTATCCCTCTTTTTTGCATCTGCTTCTCACAGATAAGCGCACCTTCTTGCACACGTCACACACCGTCACGTCATACGCCCTCGCATGAGAGGTAGCAGCGTGGGCAACATTAGCTGTGATGCTAGAGGAGTGTTGTGAGCGGTAATACGAGAGAGAGAATCTGCAAATCTGGTAACAAATGAAGGAATGATTAATTCCTAAGAAAAAACGCACGGGATCAATCGCCTGTCGGTGGTTTGCCGCACCTACTGCTAATTCGTAGCATCATTTGAAAAGTCCCCCGCTAGAAAATGAAGAGTGCTTGAAATGGCATGTCAACATCTCAGTTCGGTGCCACACCCACAAAATGCCGAAGCAACCATTTCCAGATCTTATGAAAAAAATAGTCAACAATAGAATTTAATAACGTCCGTAGCAACCTACCACATATTAAAGGACAAAAACTATTTGATTTCCTGTTACACAGCTCATTTTTATTCGACAGTCATTGAAATGTCTTGTGTGACATCATGCACAAAAGTGCACCTTATTTGTTTTAAACTATTGTAGTTGCGTTCTGTACAAAAAGTGCACTTTAACATAGTCCATCCATCCAACCATTTCCTACCGCTTATTCCCTTTGGGGTCGCGGAGGGAGCTGGTGCCTATTTCAGCTACAATTGGCCGGAAGGCGGAGTACACCCTGGACAAGTCGCCAACTTGTCGCAGGGCCATCACAGATGGACAGACAACATTCACACTCACTTTTACACACTAGGGCCAATTTACTGTTGCCAATCAACCTATCCCCAGGTGCATGTCTTTGGAGGTGGGAGGAAGCCGGAGTACCCGGAGGGAACCCACGCAGGACATGCAAACTCCACACAGAAAGATGCCGAGCCTGGGATTGAACCCAGGACTACTCAGGACCTTCGTATTGTGAGGCAGACGCACTAACCCCTGTTTCCACCGTGCTGCCCGCTTTAATTTTGTCACACCCATAAGATCATGTTTCGTTTTGGTCATGTTTGGTTATTTTTTGGACAATTGTTTCCCGCTTTTGCACTTCCTTGTTTCTCTCATTACCATAGCAACTTATTAGTTTCACCTGTCATGTCATGCACCTGTTCAATCACTGGTATTATTCAAGCCACAGTTACCAGGTAGTCAGCCTGGCAACATCACCTCCTTAACCCATATTCCTCATCTGCTTCATGCCATTCTGTGCTGTTCATTTTGTCCACGCCACGTACGTTTTGATAGTTATGCCACCGTGCAAGTTTTGTTATTCATGACACAGTGCAAGTGTTTTTGTTTCATGTTTGTAGTTTGTAGCCTTTATGCTAGTCTTTTGTTTGTCCATTAGTAAAGTTTGTTCGCCATTTGTTTCCCCTTTTTAGTGTATATATAAACAAATGTCTCTACCTTCACGCCATCGCCGTCTTCACTCCATCCGGGAAAACAACCCACGCCATAGTCCAAATCTTGACAAATTTAGTGTTGTTTTGATGTCATCTTAGTGACATCATGCACAAAAGTGCACTAATTGCCTGTTTTAAAATGTCCCTGACAATATTGCACTTTCTGTTTTGAAATGACATGAATGTTTGTGCCACTGCTTAATAACTGTTTCATAAATACTGTTTTGGTAAATTGACTTAATTGTGGTTTCCCTCTCTGCATGAAAGTTTAAAATGAGCATATATTAATGCAGTATGAAGACGAATCTTTTAATGTAGACACATGGAATCATCTTATTGCTGTGATTATATGCATCAAGTCTTCATTCAAGGATAAAGCAAAAGATCGAGATATATATCGTGTATCGCGATATTGGTTACAAATATCAAGATAATAATAAAAGGCCAAATCGCCCCGCCCTACATCGTACCATAGCTTCAACTTTTTTCTCATTCTTAAGACCTGTGGCTAAACCGGTTGTCACAGTGACATGGCGCAAGAAAAAAAGCTTCTATCATATAAATTTTTCTGAAGAGGATGTGGCGGGAAAGTCAATCCCCCCCCCAAAAAAAAAAATCCGGCGCTCGATTCCCGCCATCAAAATCCTCCATTAGCCAAGCATTAGAAACAAATTAACTCTTCTCAGTTGAATGACTTGTCAGTGGAAGTGTGGGAAATTCTTCTATTAGGCAGGAGTTAAGTGCCTATTGGAAAGCTAGAGATGGAATCCTGCCTAATAAAGGAATAGTCAACCATTGGAACGCCAACTGACTTGGAGAAGTGCTAATTAAGAGAATAAAGTGTCAACTTACAGGCGACTTTGAGGCCTCGCTGGCGTCTTCTCGATTTTGAAACATGACAAGGTCGTGTGTGTGACGTCCCGTCTGTCTGAAAAAGAGGGACATTTTGCTTATTTTGGGCAGTGGAAACGGCATGCAAACAGAAAAATAACGAATACTGACTGCTCTGAGTAGCCAAAATGGTTAAGCTTAGGCCAACCAAGGGCCACATACTGAAAAGTCAAGTATGGGTGGGGGTATTTTGGTATATATTTCTTATTTTTTAAATACTAAAAACACATATTATACATACTCAAAAACAAAACATTGTGTTATAAGTGACTAAGTACCGTATTTTTCGGAGTATAAGTCACAGGCTTTTCCATAGTTTGCCGGGGGTGCGACTTATACTCAGGAGCGACTTATGTGTCAAATTATTAACACGTTACCGTAAAATATCAAACAATATTATTTAGCTCATTCACGTAAGAGACTAGATGTATAAGATTTCATGGGATTTAGCGATTAGGAGTGACAGATTATTTGGTGAACGTATAGCATGTTCTATATGTTATAGTTATTTGAATGACTCTTACCATAATATGTTACGTTAACATACCAGGCACCTTCTCAGTTGGTTATTTATGCGTCATATAACGTACACTTATTCAGCCCGTTGTTCACTATTCTTTATTTATTTTAAATTGCCTTTCAAATGTCTATTCTTGGTGTGGTTTTTATCAAATACATTTCCCCCCAAAAGGCAACGTATATATGTTTTTTTCCTTCTTTATTATGCATTTTCGGCATGTGCGGCTTATACTCCAGCGAGACTTATACTCTGAAAAATACGGTATAATATTTTCGTTATTAGTTGAAAAATGTCAGTTTCTTCTCAATGCATTCCACATTTTTGCTCTTTTTTTTTCCTTACATTTTTACTGTTTCCCTCGTGTAAGAATATAATAATATCAATAACAATATTAATACGGGGCACCACGGTAGGAGAGGGGTTAGTGCATCTGCCCCACAATACAAAGGTCCTGAGTAGTCCTGGGTTCAATCCCAGGCTCGGAATCTTTCTGTGTGGAGTTTGCATGATCTCCCCGTGAATGCGTGGGTTCCCCCCGGGTACTCCGGCTTCCTCCCGCTTCCAAAAACACGCACCTGGGGATAGGTTGATTGGCAACACTAAATTGGCCCTAGTGTGTGAATGTGAGTGTGAATGTTGTCTGTCTATCTGTGTTGGCCCTGCGATGAGGTGGCGACTTGTCCAGGGTGTACGCCGCCTTCCGCCCGAATACAGCTGAGATAGGCTCCAGCATCCCCTGCGACCCCAAAAGGGAGAAGCGGTAGAACATGGATGGATGGATAGGCTAAAAATATATATTATATGTTAGTACATACTCAAAAACAAAACGTTGTGTTGTAAGTGACTAAGTATATTATTATTAATGTTAGTTGAAAAATGCCATTTTTTTCTCACTAAATTCCACATTTTTGCTCTTTGTTTCATACATGTTTACTGTTTCCCTCCTGTAAGAATATAATAATATTAATAATAATATTAATAATAATATTAATACAACTGGACAACTGAATAAAGTAGTGAGTAAGAAACCAAATGCCTGTACAAAAAATATTAATGTTCAGTTACACATTTATCAGTGTTTATTAATGAAGTGAATAGTATTTATATAGAACCTTTTCTCTAGTGACTCAAATCACTTTACATACTGAAACACAATATCTAAGTCACATTTTCTTAAACCAGTGTAGGTGACACTGGGAGCAGGTGAGTAAAGTGTCTTGCCCAAGGACACAACGGTAGTGACTAGGATGGCAGGAGCAGGGATCGAACCTGGAACCCTCAAGTTGCTGGCACGGCCCCCTCTACCAACCGAGCTATAGCGCCCTATTATAATTGTTGTTTTAGTTAATATTTTAGTATCTTTAAATGTTTCAATTAACTAATTAACCAAACTTTATTTGTATTTTCGTTGCATTTATTTTATTTCGAAAGTTTCCAATATTTTAAGCGTGAAAATTAATAAAGTATTTTTTTATTTTAGAAATGCTACAAACAGATAGTCTAACTATTCAGAGACACAACTTTGTGTCGGATCCATGTTATACATAACAACTAAATATATTAATACAAAATATCAGTTTGAAAATTTCAGATTTTTTTTCTCAATAAATGTCAGTTTTTTCTCACTACATTCCACATGTTGGCTCTTTTTTTCTTACATTTTTACTGTTTCCTTCCTGTAAGAATATAATAACATTAATTATAATATTAATATGACTGGATAAGTGAATAAAGGAGTGACTTAAAAAAAATGCCTGTACAAAAATATTAATGTTCAGTTACACAATTATCAGTGTTTATAAATGAAGTCAAGTAAATTATATTTATATAGCGCTTTTTCTCTAGTGACTCAAAGCGCTTTACATACTGAAACCCAATATCTAAGTCACATTTTTTTAAACCCATGTTGGTGACACTGGGAGCAGGTGGGTAACGTGACTAGGAAGGCGGAAGCGAGGATTGAACCTGGAACCTTGGCCACTCTACCAACTGAGCTATACCTCCCCATTATAATTGTTTTTGTAATTTTTCAAATGAATTACTTCATATTCTAGTATCTTTAAATGTTTACATAACCAACTAACCAAACTTTGTTTGTATTTTTATTGCATTTTTTTTTATTTCCAGAGTTTTCAATATTTTAGGCGTGAAAATTGATACAGTATTTTATTATTTTAAAAATGCCACAAACGGATAGTCTGCCTATTTAGAGACAAAGCTTTGTGCCAGCTCTAAGTTATACGTAACTAAATATATTAATACAAAATATTACTTTGAAAATGTCTGCTTTTTTCTAAATAAATTCCGATTTTTTTTTGCTCTTTTTTTTTTATTTTAGTGTAGTCCTTTTTTCCGACAATATGCTGCGGGCCAATAAAACTCGGTCAGTGGGCTGTAAATGGCCCCCGGGCCACACTTTGGACACCACTGGCTTAGGCTCATCTCTGAAGATGACATGCCGTAAGCCATACAATAAAACACGCCGCTCTCAAACTATTTGGGGCGTTATGTCTCGGATGAGCTAAGCCAACTTAAAACCGCAGCTGCAGTCGCCTTATAAACGTGGAGCATTTTCCAATTTTCAAGCTGTGAAAAGTGAGCCGTATGGCGAAACAGCGTCATGGACCGAACCGGGCGGAGACTCAAAATAAACTCGCACAGGCTTGGCTGAGCACGGGCTCCATCTCTGTTTATCTTTGTGAGAGTGAGCATGGGAGCCCTGTGATGAAATATAAAAAAAAAAAAAAGGCAGGAAAAAAAAATTGACAGAGTTGAGCAGGCCAGTGTATTTGGTTAGGGTTGCCGTGGTTACTGAGTGCATGGATGCAGATAAACAGCACGTTGAGTACTTGGGGAGGAATGCAGCCCTTCTCCCCGCGGTTTTGGAGAGGAGTTTAACACTTCTCTCTCTAAACAGCTTCACCACTCCACCACATGTGGGATTGAGAGGGGATCAGCATAGGAGATTGCTCTTTAATTACACACAAAAAAAGGGATGAAAAACTTATGTGTAGGCATGGGTTGGCTGGGAAAGGCTGAGAAAACAAAGTGTGCGTAACAATTATGAAAAATGAGGCCCTTCTCTACTCTCGTGGTCAAGTTTAAAAGGGACCTAAGATGAATTTAGTCTTTTCTGACTTAAAAATGTTGTTAAAAATGCTGGATACTGGTGTTAAACAATGCCAAAGCGTGCATTTTGGTGTGAGCTTGCACGCAGTTTGGAATGGGGTTTTGCAGTTTGGCTTCATTGTGATGTCACAGCGAGGTTTGATTGATTGAAACTTTTATTAGTAGATTGCACAGTACAGTACATATTCCGTATAATTGACCACTAAATGGAAACACCTGAAAAAGTTTTTCAACTTTTTTAAGTCGGGGTCCATAAATCAATTAATGGTACAAATATAGACTATCACCTTAATTGTTGTGTTATCATTTTCCCTGCCTTCTTTGTCTGTTTCCTTCAGCTAATTAGTCCCCAGCGAGGGGCGGACACTAAGGCACACCTGCAACCAATTTCACCTCGGTGTATTTAAGCTCGTCACTGACAGCTTGGTCTTGCCGGTTATTGTCTCTTGAACCTCCCACGTGCATGCGCCTGCTTCACTTTGTCAGTCCTGGTATGTTGTCTCTCCTTATTTCTGTAATCTCTCACCTTTTTGTTTTTGTTTCCTAGCACTTCTTGAGGCAACCGGGATTCTGTGTTGGACTTCATGTTGTGCTCAGTGTGCCCTGGCCTTCTTCCCCTGCCGACCACTGAGGAGCTTTGTTTTTGTATTCATGGTGTGCACTTCTGCCCCATCACCTTTTGTTACACTTTTTGGACTGATCAAATGTTTTCACTTTTTGTAATGCAACGTTGCCTCCCGTCTCTGCATCCTGGGGTCACTTCCTTGATCAATTACTAACATTAATACAGTCATCACACAAGTTAATCATCTATAAATCACATTTTTTTTCATATTTTGGCCGGGGTTGCGACTTATACTCAGGAGCGACTTATGTGCGAAATTATTAACACATTACCGTAAAATATCAAATAATATTATTTAGCTCATTCACGTAAGAGAATAGACGTATAAGATTTCATCGTATTTAGCAATTAGGAGTGACAGATTGTTTGGTAAACGTATAGCATGTTCTTTATGTTATAGTTATTTGAATGACTCTTACCATAATATGTTACGTTAACATACCAGGCACCTTCTCAGTTGGTTATTTATGCGTCATATAACGTACTCTTATTCAGCCTGTTGTTCACTATTCTTTATTCATTTTAAATTGCCTTTCAAATGTCTATTCTTGGTGTTGGGTTTTATCAAATAAATTTCCCCAAAAATGTGACATGTACTCCAGTGCGACTTAAATATGTTTTTTCCGTCTTTATTATGCATTTTTGGCAGGTGCGACTTATACTCCGGAGCGACTTATACTCCGAAAAATACGGTATATATATTGAATTATTCACAGTGAATTGAATGGTGGACGTACTTATTTGGTCATTAATCAAGGTCTCAGCCTCTGCTTCTGCCGATGACACCAAAAAAGGTATGAAAGTATTATTCTAATCTAATCGTGGGATGCAAAAAAAAACACTGACTTGCAGTGACATAAATATTACCAAAAGCAGCTGTGTTTTTATGCAGAGTCTGAACCGATCGGTTGTTTTGACCGGGTGCATCTACAGTGCATCCGGAAAATATTCACAGCGCTTCACTTTTTCCACATTTTGTTATGTTACAGCCTTATTCCAACACAGAATAAAATAACTTTGTCTTCAAAATTGCGCACTTACTCCATTTTTTTTACACTTTTTTGCAAGTTTAATTTAAAGTGAAAACCTAAATAAACACATTTTTATAAGTATTCACAATACTTTTTTGATGCACCTTTGGCAGCAATTACAGCCTCGGGTATTTTTGAACACAATGCAGCAAGCTTGGCACACCTATCTTTGGGCAGTTTCACCCAGTGCTCTTTGCAGCACCTCTCAAGCTCCATCAGGTTGGATGGGAAGCGTCGATGCACGGATATTTCAAGTCCGGGCTCTGGCTAGGCCACTCTATGACATTTACAGAGTTGTACAAAAGCCATTCCTTTGATATCTTAGTTGTGTGCTTAGAGTCGCTATACATAATGTCTCTAAACATTGCTGCATTAATTGTTCCCTCCATCTTGACTAGTCTCCCAGTGCTTTCCACTGAAAAACAACCCCATTGCATGATGCTGCCACCACCATGCTTCACTGTAGGGATGGCATTGACCTGGTGATGAGCGCTGCCAAAGAGTTCAATCTTTGTCTCATCAGACCAGAGAATTTTGTCTCTCATGATCTGGGAGTCCTTCAGGTACATTTTGGCAAACGTTTTTACAAAACCAGTGAAGTTGGCACGTTGTGTAATTCGTAAGTAAAAACAGAATTCAGTGATTTCCAAATCATTTTCAACTCATATTAAATTAATGGTTGAACTGAAAAACATATTTTTTTTGTGCAAATAATCATTACATTAGAATTTAATTGCAGCAACACATTCCAAATAAGTCAGCACATGGGCATTTTTACCCCTGTATTTTATGGCCTTTCCTTTTAACAGCACTCAGTAAACGTTTGGGAACTGAGGAGACCAATTTCTGAAGCTTTTCGGGTGGAATTCTTTCCCATTCTTGCTTGATGTACAGCTTAAGTTGTTTAACATTACCGGGTCTCCATTGTGGTATTTTACGCTTCATATTACGCCACACATTTTCGGTGGGAGACAGGTCTGCACTACAGGCAGGCCAGTCTAGTACCCGCACTCTATTAGTATGAAGACAAGCTTTTGTAACGTGTGGCTTGGAATTGTTTTGCTGAAATAAGCAGGGGCGTCCATGAAATCTTTGCTTGGATGACAACATATGTCGCTCCAAAACCTGTATGTACCTTTCAGCATTAATGGTGCCTTCATAGATGTGTAATTTACCCTAGTCTTGGGCAATAATACACCCCCATACCATCACAGATGCTGGCTTTTGAACTTTGCGCCTTTAACAATCGGGATGGTTATTTTCCTCTTTGTTCCGGAGGAAACAACATCCACAATTTCCAGACACAATTTGAAATTGGACTCGTCAGACCACAGAACACTTTCACACTTTGCATCAATCCGTCTTAGATTAGTTCTGGCCCAGCGACGCCGGCTGCACTTCTGGGTGTTGTTGATAAATGGGTTTCGCTTTGCATAGTATAGTTTTAACTTGCACTTACAGATGTAGCAAGCAAAAGTAGTTACTGACAGTGGTTTTCTGAAGTGTTGCTGGGCTCATTTGGGGATATCCTTTACACACTGATGTCAGTTTTTAATGCAGTACCGCCTGAGAAATTGAAGGTCCGTAATATCATCGCTTACGTGCAGTGATTTCTCCAGACTATCTGAACCTTTTGATGATATTATGGACCATAGATGGTGAAATCTCTAAATTCCTTACAATAGCTCATTTAAAATGTTGTTCTTAAACTGTTCGACAATTTGCTCACGCATTTGTTCACAAGGTGGCGACTTTCGCCTCATCCTTGTTTGTGAATGACTGAGCATTTCATGGAAGCTGCTTTTTTATGCCCAATCATGGCACCCACCTGTTCCCAATTAGCCTGTTCACCTGTGGGATGTTCCAAATACATGTTTGATGAGCATTCTTCAACTTTCCTAGTCTTTTTTGCCACTTGTGCCAGCTTTTTTGAAACATGTTGTAGGCATCAAATTCCAAATGAGCTAATATTTGTAAAAAAAATACAAGTTTTCCAGTTTGAACGTTAAGTATCTTGTCTTTGCAGTCTATTAAACTGAACATAGGTTGAAAAGGATTTGCAAATCATTGTATTTTGTTTTTATTTACCATTAACACAAAGTGCCAACTTCACTGGTTTTGGGTTTTGCCTGTATGGTCACTCTCACATATAGGCCTGACTGGTAAATGACTGCAGAGATGGTTGTCCTTCTGGAAGGTTCTCCTCTCTGCGCAGGAAAATCCTGTAGCTCTGACAGAGTGACCATCGGGTTATTGTTTACCTCGCTGACAAATCTCCCCCAATCGCTCAGTTTACACTTCCGGCCAGCTCTAAGAAAAGTCCTGGTGGTTCCAAGATTCTCCCGTTTAAGGATGATGGAGGCCACTGTGCTCATTGGGACCTTGAAGGCAGTAGATATTTTGTGTACCCTTTCCCAGATTTGAGCCTCGAGACAATCGAGTCCTGGAGGTCAACAGACAATTACTTTGACTTCATTCTTGGTTAGTGCTGAAGGCTGTGAATACTAACGTACAAGTGAGTTCTTAGTTTCTGCAAAAATGTCTAAGCGTTTTTTTTTTCCGCATCGTTATTATGAAGAATTGTGTGTAGAATTTTGATGATGAATGTATTACATTTTGAAATGAGGCTGTGACATCAGTGAAGTGTTGTGAATATTTTCAAGATGCACTGTTTGTCACGCCCAGGAGATCATGTTTTGTTTTGGTCATTGTTATGTTATGTTTTTTGGACACTCAGTTCCTGTTTTGCTCTTCCTGGTTTGTGTTGCTACCATGACAACTCATTAATTTTCACCTGGCCCTCATGTCACGCCCCTGTCGTCAGCCCTCACACCTGTTTGTTAATTTTCATAGCCTATTATTTAAGCCACAGTTACCAGATAGTCGGTCTGGCAACTTCACCCATATTCTTCATCTGCTTCATGCCTTGCTATGCTGTTCATTTTGTCCACGCCACGTTAGTTTTGTTATTTATGCCACGGTGCAAGTTTTTGTTATTCGTGCCACAGTGCAAGTGTTTTTGTTTCATGTTTCTAGTTATAGCCTCTGTGCTAGTCTTTTGTTTTTTGTAGCCAAGTATTCCTACCTCCTTGTGAGCACCCTTTGTTTGCCTTTTTTAGTTTGTTAGTGTACAAATAAAAAATGTACTCACATTCACGTCTGGCTCGTGCCAATTATCCTTTGCGTTGGTAAAACAAACTATCCCATAGTTAAAGTTGTGACATTGTTTATAATCATTGACCGTACCTGGAGAAAAAAATGTGTACATTTCAAAAGATAAATGCTGATACTTTTGGAGAGAGTGAAGAGTGGTTTCAATTCCACACTGGTAATGCCTCCAGAATTTAATATATTGCAGATAGACTGCAAAAATGGGTTATAATGTGACTTTGGAGCAACATTTACACTAAAGCATATCCAATACATATTATATAGACCAGTGGTTCTCAAATTGGGTTACGCGTACCCCTGGGGGTATTTGAAGGTATGCCAAGGGGTACGTGAGATTTTTCCAAAATATTCTAAAAATAGCAACAATTCAAAAATCCTTTATAAATATATTTATTGAATAATACTTCAACAAAATATGAATGTAAGTTCATAAGCTGTGAAAAGAAATGCAACAATGCAATATTCAGTGTTGACAGCTAGATTTTTTGTGGACATGTTCCATAAATATTGATGTTAAAGATTTTTTTTTTTGTGAAGAAATGTTTAGAATTAAGTTCATGAATCAAGATGGATCTCTGTTAAAATCCCCAAAGAGGGCACTTTAAGTTAAGTAGAAATCTTTATTTATAATTGAATCACTTGTTTATTTTTTAAGTTTTTAGTTATTTTTATATCTTTTTTTCCAAATAGTTCAAGAAAGACCAGTACAAATGAGCAATATTTTGCACTGTTATACAATTTAATAAATCAGAAACTGCTGTATTTTACCTCTGTATCTCTTTTTTTCAACCAAAAATCCTTTGCTCCTATTCAGGGCTACTTGAGACATCACATTTGAAAAAAGGTTGAGAACCACTGATTTAGACCAGTGATTCTCAAACTGTGGCACATGTACACTAAAAAAATCACTTGATTCAAGTACAGTGTTTTATTTCCCGATATTCAAACACAGTTTTACTGTTCAAACTGTGTCCAATCTTACAGTGACCAAAAACATTAAATATATTTATTAAATAAAACCTTTGCCTTGTTTTTGATGAATACTGACACCTACTACGCTACCGTATTTTAATGTCGGTCACTATGTTGGCACTTGGAGAGCCAAGTTTTTTTCTGAGGTGGTACTTGGTGAAAAAAAGTTTGACAAGCACAAGAACATGTTTTTTAATGTTGGTTAAAATCATCATATGTCCCCTTTAACTATCATGTGAAGGAATGGAAAACCTCCCTTTTGCTTTTCTGTGCTTGAATTCAAAGTCAAAACAATACGTTCGAGTTGGAAAGCAAGCAGGTTGGAATAAAGGAAGGGAAAAAAAATCAGGTGGGAAAAAAAGCCAATTTGGAGAGCAATGATGGCTGCAGTTTGCTGATAAGAGGCATGTACTCTGACAGAAGCTGTGTCTTTTGCCCCATTAGCTGCCATAGCTACTTGTACAATGACAGCATTCAATATGGGCACACACAGGAGCAGGCTACTTATGCAATGATTACTAGATTGAAAGGTAGCTGTCATCGAAGAATAGACCTGTCATGTGGGTGGTGAGTAGATCTCAGTGATTTCTTCCATGTCTCTACAGCGAGACAGATGTGGTAGTGTCAGATTAAGCCCGAAGTGCATGCTTATTAAAGGCATATGGGATGTGGGTCTCCATGAAGCGGTTAGGATGAAGGATCCGACATTTTTGATGAAAGAAACGTGTTTCTTTTATATATAAGTCACCTTCTTCTTTTTTTTTTTTTACCTCCACCGTAGCAAGTTATGCTTTCTTTCTTTGTTTGCATGAGTCCAAAGACAGCAATGGACACGCGATGTGTGGTTTAAGACAGTGGTCCCCAACCACCGGGCCGTGGCCCGATTGGTACCGGGCTGCAGAAGAATTTTTTATTCATTTTTATTCAAAAAAAATAATAATAATAAATGTTATTAAATCAACATAAAAAACACAATATACACTTACAATTACTTACAATCCCTTTTTCATGACAAACAAAAAATAAATAAATTAAAACATTTTTTTAAAAAAGGACCCCCCCCCCACTTAATCACCTGGCCTTCATTCCAAATCCGATTGTTTTGTTACGTATACACAGTATTCTAGTCGTAACGCAGTACACCAATAGTTTCACCGAAAATTGGGGGACATATTAGTCAATCAATCAATCAATCAGAGTTTATTTATATAGCCCTAAATCACGAGTGTCTCAAAGGGCTGCACAAGCCATAACAACATCCTCAGCTGAGATCCCACATCAGGGCAAGAAAAAAGTCAACCCATTGGGATACAATGAGAAACCTTGGAGGGGACCGCAGATGTCGGAACTCCCCCCTCTCCCCTCCCACATGTCGACCAGTGCAGTGGACGTGGAGTGGATCTAGTTAATAGTGTCAGTCCAGTCCATAGTGGGGCCTGCCGGAGATAATCTTGAGTGGAGACAGGTCAGCAGCGCAGAGACGTCATCAACTGATGCACAGTTGTAATAAATCACAATAAGAGTGCTAAATGATTATATTTCCATCTACTTTTCCCAGTATTGTCGGCATTCTGATAACCATCATATAGTGTATCCTGCATAGACATGAAAGCAGACACGCTAAATGGATTACGCGCTCCATTTTGCTCATTTAAGAGACCCAATCTTTTGCACAAAGGGTTAGTAGATCACCTTTGCAAGATCAAGTTTTCACGTGATTTTAATACGTCATGGTCTCTCATGACATTTATTATTAGGTTTTTTTTTCCTTCATTTGCCACTTTAGTTTCAGCGCTGGCTCCGACACCTGTTCCTGAGTGGCAATCAGGACAGACCATCCCTGGCTGCCAATCAGGCTATTTCTTATGCCAGATTTGTCCCCTAGACCAGTGGTCCCCAACCTTTTTGTATCCGCGGACCGGTCAACGCTTAAGAATCCTTTTTTTTTTCTTTTTTTTCCTTTTTTTTTCTCTGTCATGAAAAAAGGACGTTTTTGTCATGAAAAAGTTAGGTTTTTGTGGTTGATGCACTAATTGTAAGTGTATATTGTGTTTTTTATGTTGATTTTATAAAAAAATATATATTTTTTTTTTTATTTTTTTTTTTTTAATAAAAATGAATAATAGATTTTTCAATCGGCCCGCACAAGAAATTGTTGTTATTTTTTTTTAAATTGTTAAACCAACATTAAAAAAACACAATACATACATTACATATATATATAGATCAATACAATCTGCATGGATACAGTCTCTAAGCACACATGATTGTATTTCTTAATGAAAAAAAAAAAAAAAAAAACTAAACTTTTTGCCAACATCTTGCCACGATTTAAGGCCAAACATTGCACATAACAAACTCGTCCGTTTGGCCGCCTATCATGTTGTAGAATTGAGTGCCTGGATTAACGTCTCGGTGACTCAGTCTATGTGCTTTAAATAAGAAATAAGAAAAAAAAATCTGATCTGACTGCAAAACAAGCCACTATTGGGCCAAAGAAAGTTGCGAGTGACAGCCTTTTTATTAAGGAATAATACATGTTTTTTTCTGTTTTCTAACTGGAAATAAATATTATTTACCTTTTTGCTTTAAAAAATATTGTATTATTATTATTTTTAATACAATTTCTATTTGTATCATTCTTATGGCTGCTGTCTGATCCTATGCTAGCACCAAGGGTATGCAATTTATATAAAGCTATTGTTTTTTTTTCATATATATATCTTGTGTCTATTCCCTTTTGCCTCAACATTGCACATGTATTACGCTGCAGTATGTAAAAAATGTCGACCCCAGGAAGACGTCATCAACTGATGCACTGGTGAGTGGTCCACTCAGGGTCCCGACTTTGAACAGCTAGTGCTTCATCTGTGGTCGCCTAATGACCTCTCCACGCAGCACAGGGGGGCGGGCAGAGCAGAAAAGAGACGGCATATCAACTTGTCTAAAGGGAGGTCTATTTAAAGGCTAGTGTATACAAACTATTTTTTAGATGGGACTTAAATGTAGTGACAGGATGCAAAAAGTCAGAAAACATATTAATGAAACATAAAGTTATCGGTACTTATTTTGAAGACACCATTTTCAGGTAATTTCATCGACATAATGAAATGAAGCCAGGTATACCTGAAAGGTTGGTGACAATTTTCTGATTGATGCGAGGTTGGGTGGGGCTTGTCTACAAGGTTTATGATGTGTTTGGATGACATTTTTTGAATTAATAACAAACAAACACATGTTTCTGTTGTAAAAGTTCAGTGCATACCATTTTCATACTTGCCAACTTTGAGACCTCCTGATTTGGGAGATTGGGGCGGCGGGGATTGGTGGTAGCCGGGGTGCATATTGTAGCGTCTCGGAAGAGTTAGTGCTGCAAGGGATTCTGGATATTTCTTCTGTTGTGTTTACGTTGTGTTACGGTGCAAATGTTCTCCCAAAATGTGTTTGTCATTCTTGTTTGGTGTGGGTTCAAAGTGTGGCGCATATTTGCAACAGTTTTAAAGGGGAACATTATCACCAGACCTATGTAAGCATCAATATATACGTTGATGTTGCAGAAAAAAAAGACCATGTATTTTTTTAACCGATTTCCGAACTCTAAACGGGTGAATTTTGGCAAATTAAACACCTTTCTATTTATCGCTCTTGGAGCGATGACGTCAGAACGTGACGTCACATAGGTAATAAAGCTGCCATTTTCTCAAACACATTACAAACACCGGGTCTCAGCTCTGTTATTTTCCGTTTTGTCGAATGTTTTCCGTACCTTAGAGACATCATGTCTCGTCGGTATGTTGTTGGAGGGTGTAACAACACTAACAGGGAGGGATTCAAGTTGCACCACTGGCCCGAAGATGCGAAAGTGGCAAGAAATTGGACGAAATTTGTTAAAAATACGAGGGTGTGGGGAAAGCCAACGAAATGGTCAGTCGTTTGTTCCGCACACTTTACCGACGAAAGCTATGCTACTACAGAGATGGCAAGATTGTGTAGATATCCTGCGACACTCAAAGCAGATGCATTTCCAACGATAAAGTCAAAGAAATCTGCCGCCAGACCCCCATTGAATGTGCCGGAGCATCTGCACATTTTACCGGCGATGCTAAAGCAGACATGGCACAGAGATGTATGGATATCCTGCAGATGCATTTCCAACGATAAAGTTGACAAAATCACAAAGGTGAGTTTTGTTTATGTTATTGACTTATGTGCTAATCAGACATATTTGGTCGCGGCATGACGGCCAACTAATCGATGCTAACATGCTATTTAGGCTAACTGTGTATACATTTGTAGCTATATTTGCATCCAGCGTTTCCCTCCACCCACATTTAATGCCAAACAAGCACTTACCAATCGACGGATTTAAGTTGATCCAGTGTCACAAGATGAGAAACTTCCGATCGTTTGGTCTGCACATTTTACCGGCGATACTAAGGCAGACATGGCCGAATAGCGTCAATAGCTATTCGCTCTATAGCTTCAGTTTCTTCTTCAATTTCGTTTTTGCAATCTGCCTCCATACTCCAACCATTCGTTTCAATACATGCGTAATCTGTTGAATATCTTAAACTGCTGAAATCCGAGTCTGAATCCGAGCTAATGTCGCTATATCTTGCTTTGCTATCCGTTTGTTTGTATTGGCAACACTGGATGACTTCACAGGAAAATGGACGGTGGCTTCACAGATAGCGAAAATCAGGCACTTTAAAGCCTTTTTTCGGGATATATGGGTAAAAATTTGAAAAAAAAATTCGAAAAATAAAATAAGCCACTCGGAACTGATTTTTATTGGATTTAACCCTTCTGAAATTGTGATAATGTTCCCCTTTAAAGTTGTTTATATGGCCACCCTCAGTATGACCTGTATGGCTGTTGACCAAGTATGCATTGCATTCACTTATGTGAGTGTAAAAGCCACATATATTATGTGACAGGGCCAGCACGCTGTTTGTATGGAGGAAAAGCGAACGTGACGAAAGGTTGCAGAGGACGCTAAAGACAGAGCCTTTAAGGCACGCCCCCAATATTGTTGTCCGGGTGGAAATTGGGAGAAATTCGGGAAAATGGATGCCCCAGGAGATTTTTGAAGAGGGGCAGTGAAATTTGGATGTCCCCCGGGAAAATCGGGAGGGTTGGCAAGTGGGACCATTTTTGTCTTCAAAAAGACATTTCACACAGGGCTTGCTGCAAAGTAATTCCAGAATGTTGACACTTTGATTGATTGAAACTTTCATTAGTAGATTGCACAGTACAGTACATATTCCTTACAATTGACCACTAAATGGTAACACCCGAATAAGTTTTTCAACTTGCTCAAGTCGGGGTCCACGTTAATCAATTCATGGTACACAACCTCCCTATTTAGACAAAACTATCCTCCTGGTAATCAATGTTCTCCTCCACGTCAGAGCCTTCTACCTACTTTTTTCAACATAATTGCAGTTTTTACCCTCTCCACTAATTGCTTGCTGTATGTGTCCTCCTGATCCTTATCACCTTATTGCGCTTCCTTTCTCCAGTGTCACGCAAACCACAACATTTCTCCCCAGATGGTGCAAAGGGTGCCTTGAGCGCCGCTATTTTTAATGGTCCCAACAGGCATGGCCTACGGTACCACATGAGTGGTTTTATGGAACTTATTATAGTGTTTACCCACTGGCACTTGGTCTGCCCACACTTGTCCATGTGCAGTGAGGCTCTGCAACCCTGACTTCTGATTTTAATGTTATGGCTCTGTCTCCTTGCTCAATCGTTAACTCTGTGACCATTTTATGGGGTATTAATTGAGTTGTAATTTTACCTCTATGAAACCGTGTAACAGTTTAATGCCATTTTAACTCAAGATCTAATTGAAAACAGGCACTTAGCTCTTGAGGTTGATGCGTGTCCGCTCTGTGATTTTTTCTTTTTTTGTTGAGTATCGTGTGGGGTTTTTTCTACTATATGCATTTAAATAAAATATATATATATATATATATTTTTTTTCAAACAAGAAAAGGAGAAGTAGCACACAGATTTGTTGAAAGAGGCAGTCAAAGACTGGCTGGTACTGCAGACTTATCACATTACCTCATCTTACATGTATTTTGGAGTCCTGTAACCTGATATGCATGCAATTGTTATTTTAAATCACCACCCGGGATAGCGGGACCCAAGGTCTACATGACATGCACTCATAGGGAGGGGTGGTGGGGGAATGAGGGCTCTGGGGGGAGTGGGGTGCTCAGACAGGATATGCCACATGACCTGCAGGTGGTGTCTTATGAGTGATCAGGTCTTCAAAAAAAAGTCTTGAACTTTTGAAACACCATTAATTTTTCATTCTTCAAATGTTTATCTAAAGAAGAAGAGAAAAAGTGAACTTTATTCATCATGTATACAATGCACAGTGAAATTCATATCTACATTTAACACATTTTATAAGATTTGGGTCTTGGGTGGGCGACCCTTGGGGTCAAAGTGGGTTAAAAAGAGTCTGCTCTACCAAGATCCCTTAAGTAATAGTGTGTGCAAACTATACAATTAAGTGCACTATTTGTGGGCATGTTGCGAGCAATCTACTAAAACTGTGTGTGCCATTGATTAGAGCAAAAGTGGGGCCGACCGCCCTATTTAAATAAGGTTTCTGGGTTCATACCAGCTGTCACCATGGAGACACTCATTTTCCTGCATCATTTGGTCCAAGCTGTGGCGTTTTCGTCAAGTTGTTGATATGCACTACACGCATATCGAATCAAATCAAATCAAACAACCTTTCGAAGCGTCCACACTGGAGAATAACTCAAATTAACAGCACAAAAAAATAAAAAAAAGTATAAAACATCCATCCATCCATCCATTTTCTACCGCTTATTCCCTTTCGGGGTCGCGGGGGGCGCTGGCGCCTATCTCAGCTACAATTGGGCGGAAGGTGGGGTACATCCTGGACAAGTCGCCACCTCATCGCAGGGCCAACACAGATAAACAGACAACATTCACACATTAGGGCCAATTTAGTGTTGCCAATCAACCTATCCCCAGGTGCATGTCTTTGGAAGTGGGAGGAAGCCGGAGTACCCGGAGGGAACCCACACATTCACGGGGAGAACATGCAAACTCCACACAGAAAGATCCCGAGCCTGGATTTGAACCCAGGACTGCAGGACCTTCGTATTGTGAGGCAGACACACTAACCCCTCTTCCACCGTGAAGCCCCAGTATAAAACATATTATATGTAAAAATGTACATATAAATTATATTATTATTTCATTAGTAGGTTAATAAAAACATAACATTGAGAGAGTAATAGTAGACCTATAAAGTGTCCGAACTTTTCTAAGCTTTATTGAAACACTATCTAGACCAGTGGTTCTCAAATGGGGGTACTCGTACCCCTGGGGGTGCTTGAAGGTATGCCAAGGGGTACGTGAGATTTTTCAAAAATATTATAAAAATAGAAACAATTTAAAAATCATTTATAAATATATTTATTTAATAATACTTCAACAAAAAAATTAATATAAGTTCATAAACTGTGAAAAGAAATGCAACAATGCAATATTCAGTGTTGACAGCTAGATTTTTTGTGGACATGTTCCATAAATATTGATGTTAAAGATTTCTTTTTTGTGAAGAAATGTTTAGAATTAAGTTCATGAATCCAGATGGATCTCTATTACAATCCCCAAAGAGAGCACTTTAAGTTGATGATTATGTAGAAATTTTTATTTATAATTGAATCACTTGTTTATATTTCAACACGTTTTTAGTTATTTTTATATATTTTTTTCCAAATAGTAAGACCACTACAAATGAGCAATTATTTGCACTGTTATACAATTTATCGAATCAGAAACTGATGACGTAGTGCTGTATTTTACTTCTGTATCTATTTTTTTCACCCAAAAATGTTTTGTTCTGATTAGGGGGTACTTGAATTGAAAAAATGTTCACAGGGGGTACATCACAGAAAAAAGGTTGAGAACCACTGTTCTAGACAACATCACTTATTTTTAGCACACTGAATGATCCATAGCATCCATAGCATCTGGAATGATCCATGGTAAGAAAATGCACATTGCTACATGTTTTTTTTCATAAGACCTACATTAATAGAATGACTCCTATATAAAAACTATTAAATACCATAAAAAACAAAAGACAACAAAACATAAATTTCATTCATTTTAATCAGCCCTATCAGTAATCCATCCATCCATCCATTTTCTAATGCTTATTCCCTTTGGGATCGCGGGGGGCGCTGGTGCCTATCTCAGCTAAAATCGGGCGGAAGGCGGTGTACACCCTGCACAAGTCGCCACCTCATCGCAGGGCCTACACAGACAGACAGACAACATTCACACTTGGGCCAATTTAGTGTTGCCAATCAATCTATCCCCAGGTGCATGTCTTTGGAAGTGGGAGAGAACCCACGCAACTACAAAATTGTTTTATTTTTATTTCTGACCGTTCAAATATGTTGTGACACACACAAATGTAATATTTTCTCTCTCAATCGTCTATCCAGTGTAGCTGGATCACCTCCTTTTTCTGCGCGTAACTGCGCAAATTTGCACGAACATTCCAGATATGCTAAATATAGACGCCAAACAGCAGCCACAGAACAATTTCAGTTGTAATAAATCACAATAAGAGTGCTAAATGATTATATTTCCATCAACTTTTCCCAGTATTGTCGGCATTCTGATAGCCATCATATAGTGTACCCTGCATAGACATGGAAGCAGACACGCTAAATGGATTACGCGCTCCATTTAGCTCATTTAAGAGACCCAATCTTTTGCACAAAGGGTTAGTAGATCACCTTTGCAAGATCAAGTTTTCACGTGATTTTAATACGTCATGGTCTCTCATGACATTTATTATTAGTTTTTTTTTCCTTCATTTGCCACCACTTTAGTTTCAGCGCTGCCTCCGACACCTGTTCCTGAGTGGCAATCATTATGCCAGATTTGTCCCCTAGACCAGTGGTCCCCAACCTTTTTGTATCCGCGGACCGGTCAACGCCTAAGAATCCTTTTTTTTTTTTTTTTTTCTTCTTTTTTTTTCTTTGTCATGAAAAAAGGACGTTTTTGTCATGAAAAAGTTAGGTTTTTGTGGTTGATGCACTAATTGTAAGTGTATATTGTGTTTTTTATGTTGATTTTATAAAATATATATATATTTTTTTTAATTTTTTTTTTTATTTTTTTAAAATAAAAATGAATAATAGATTTTTCAATCGGCCCGCACAAGAAATTGTTATTATTTTTTTTTTAATTGTTAAATCAACCTTAAAAAAACACAATACATACATTACATATATATATAGATCAATACAATCTACAGGGATACAGTCCCTAAGCACACATGATTGTATTTCTTAATGAAAAAAAACAAAAAAACTAAACTTTTCGCCAACATTTTGCCACGATTTAAGGCCAAACATTGCACATAACAAACTCGTCCGTTTGGCCGCGTATCATGTTGTAGAATCGAGTGCCTGGATTAACGTCTCGGTGACTCAGTCTATGTGCTTTAAAAAAATAAGAAAAAAAAATCTGATCTGACTGCAAAACAAGCCACTATTGGGCCAAAGAAAGTTGTGAGTGACAGCCTTTTTATTAAGGAATAATAAATGTTTTTTTCTGTTTTCTAACTGGAAATAAATATTATTTACCTTTTTGCTTTAAAAAATACTGTATTATTATTATTTTTAATACAATTTCTATTTGTATCATTCTTATGGCTGCTGTCTGATGCTATGCTAGCACCAAGGGTATGCAATTTATATAAAGCTATTGTTTTTTTTTTTATATATATCTTGTGTCTATTCCCTTTTGCCTCAACATTGCACATGTATTACGCTGCAGTATGTAAAAAATGTCGACCCCAGGAAGATGAGCTAACGAGGATCTTAATAAACAAACAAACACTACTGAATTCAAGAAATAACGTGTTGCAAAGTACAAAGGTGGTTGTCCTCTCCACTCCTCGTCGTCTTCGCCAACAAGTATTCAATAAAAGTACTGTGTGTCAGGCTTGCCCCTGACAGTTTGTCTATGTTTTAGTTTTTTCCTCTGCATTTGTCTGTTTCCTGTGTTTAGTATTTCCTGTCTTTTAGTTCCTGTCAAGTGCTCTTATTTTGTCAGCTTCCTGTCTTGTTCCCTGAGTGCTGTGTTCCTCCTCAGTGTGTTTAGTATTTCCTGTCCTTAGTTCCTGTCTAGTGCTCTTATTTTGTCAGCTTCCTGTCTTGTTCCCTGAGTGCTGTGTTCCCCTTCAGCTGCGGCTGATTGGCATTGGCCACACCTGTTGCCAATCAGCTGGTTCCTATTTGTACCTCCTTTGTCTTGTGTCAGTGGCGTGATCATTGTATTGTCTTGTCGATGTCACGTCTAGTCGCTCTTGTGATCTGTTATCGCTCCTGTCGTGTCGTACCTTGTCTTTGCAGCGTAGCGGTAAGCTATATTCAGCTGATGTTTGTAGCTTACTGTTTTTTGTTCCCTGCTTCCGTTTTATTTTTCATCATACAAGTACGACTTCTGTTTGCCTGTTCACTACCCGCTAGCTTCCACGCTAAGCTCCTGTTCTTTATTTTCTAGCTCCCAGGCTAGCTCCTTTTGTTTGATTAACCGCCTCGTGCGCGCTTTGTGTTTGTACCCCTTTTGGTTTTGTTTTTGTCTTGGTATTTACTTAAATCATGTTTTCACATTCCATGCCTGCCTCCATCTCTGCATCTTGGGGTTCGTCACCAAACAACCTTGACACCGTGTCCCTTATATGTATTTTGCATGTAAAACAATAATTATTCTCTACTGAATGTTTATGTTAATATTCACGAGTGTCTGCAACGGGTTATTTAGATTTATATGATTTCTTGTTGAAAAAGTTGCTTTGGTTTTCATATGATTTGACCTTTTGTAAACATTTTTACTTAAAACTTATACTGTTTATCAAGATATTAGTGGTAGGGCAGACATTCTCTGTCTTTACCCCCATTATTTCTTCATCATTTTTCCCAATCTTTGTCCGTGTTCAAGGTTAATGTATATGCGAAGGGAGGTAATATAGTAGAATGCTGACTTAGGACCCATAAGACTATATTTCTGCTCCTGGGGCTGGCCAGGCAGCATGCCAGAGGCCACGGGATAACTGCTCCTTCCCTGCTACCTGCAACCTGGGTTAATTAAAGTTCTTCAACCGCACTTACAGTGCACTTTTAAACAAGGTGCTTTGTGCCATTGGATTGTATTTTAGGTCTGTTCGGCACATACTGTAATTATGTGGATTTAAGCATGGTTATATTGGTGGACGGGAACAGGTCACATACAGTTGGTCAAAAGTTTACATACACTTTTAAAGAATATAATGTCATGGCTGTCTTGAGTTTCCAATCATTTCTACAATTCTTATTTTTTTGTGATCGAGTGATTGGAGCACATACTTGTTGGTCACAAAGAACATTCATGAAGTTTGGTTCTTTTATGAATTTATTATGGGTCTACTAAAAATGTGACCAAATCCCCTTGGCAAGTTTCACTGCAATAAGGCGCTTTTGTTAGCCATTCACAAGCTTTTGGCAAGCTCCTAGTTGGATTTTTGACCACTCTGTTACGATCCGTTGCTCGGATTGTTTGTTATTTGTATTTTTGAGTTTGTTTGTGCACTTCCTGATTTGTTCTGTCGCCATGGTTTCTTATTTGTTCCACCTGCTCGGCTTCTGTCACGCACCTGTGTTTTGATTGTTACTTTAGTACAAGGGTGTCAAACTCAAATACAGAGTGGGCCAACATTTAAAACTGAACAAAGCGGCGGGCCAAGGTTGAACAAATTAACCTTTTAATAGGGACCCCAAAAAAGTTTTGCATTGAATTCCGAACAAGCAAGGCTTATATAACTTTATCGTGACATGCAAACTCGAGTTTGAAATAATAATAATAATTAAAAAAAATTCAATGGCGTCTCAAATAAAATAAAATAAAAAATTGAACGCCTCTTTTCTATTCGCAACCTTCTCAGGTAAATATTAAAATAAACTTTTTTCATAGGCTAGAAATAAATTTGAAAATAAAATAACAATAATGAATGAATCAAGCATTCAAGTCTTGAATTAGCAAGAGAAAATGCACAAATAAAACGTTAATTATTGCTCAGTTTGCTTAGCTGATTTGCTTTAAATATGGAAAAAGCAACACCTTAATAGTGGTGGTAGCGGAGGGTGTATATTGTAACGTCCCGGAAGAGTTAATGCTGCAAGGGGTTCTGGGTATTTTGTTTATGTTGTGTTACGGTGCGGATGTTCTCCCGAAATGTGTTTGTCATTCTTGTTTGGTGTGGGTCCACAGCGTGGCCCATATTTGTAACAGTGTTAAAGTTGTTTATACGGCCACCCTTAGTGTGACCTGTATGGTTTTTGACCAAGTATGCCTTTCATTCACTCATGTGTGTGCTTAAAAGCCGCATATATTATGTGATTAGGCCGGCACGCTGTTTGTATGGAGTAAAAGCGGACGTGACGACAGGTTGTAGAGAACGCTTTAATGTAGGGCCTTTAAGGCACGCCCCCAATATTGTTGTCCGGGTGGAAATCGGTTGAAATTCGGGAGAATGGTTTCCTCGGGAGATACTCGAGAGGGGCACTGAACCTCGGCAGTCTCCTGGGAAAATCGTGAGGGTTGGCAAGTATGAGTATTAGCGGTGAATGCGGCTGTGTAATACCAGCGGCCCAGCACTAATATTAATTTGATATTGCCTCAAGGGCCCGCGGGCCAGAGTTTGACACCCATGCTTTAGTATTTAAACCTACATTCGGCCTCAGCTCATTTTGGATCCTTTGTTTGCTACATGCAACTCTCAAGATGGCGTAATTGCTTTGTATATTCCTTTGCTCAGTCACGCCTTAGCTTCCGTGCGCTCGGCACGCGCTTCTTGGACTCTTTAGACTCGATGCTTGCTAGCGTTAACTTCCCGTGCGAAGGCACACACTTTCTGTTGTCAGTTTCTGCACCAGTGTTTTTACTTTTTGTACATTAAATCAAGCTCCTACCTGCAATTCCTTCCTGTCTGGTCCCACTGCATCTTGGGGTGACTCAACACGCACACGATGCGTTTCCAACGCGACACACTCCTCTTAACAAATTTGGTGCAGTTCAGCTAAACTTGTTGGAGTTCTGACATGGACTTGTTTTTTCAGCATTGTCCACTTGTTTAAGTCAGGAATTTGGAAAGGCCACTCTAAAATCTTAATTGTAGCCTGATTTAGCCTTTCCTTTACCACTTTTGACGTGTGTTTGGGGTCATTGTCCTGTTGGAACACCTATCTGCGCCCAAGACCCAACTTCCAGGCTGATGATTTTAGGTTGTCCTGAAGACTTTGGAGCTAATCCTCATTTTTCATTGTCCCATTTACTATATATAAAGCATCGGTTCCATTGGCAGCAAAACAGGCCCAGTGCATAATACTACCACCACCATGCTTGACGGTAGGAATGGTTTTCCTGGGATTAAAGGTCTCGCCTTTTCTCCTCCAAACATATTGCTGGGTATTGTGGCAAAACAGCTCAAATTTGGACAAATATAAGACCTTCTGGAGGAAAGTTCTGTCGTCGGATTAATAATCAATAATTCATTAATATATAATTCCCTTACAAGAAGTAACAAAAATATAGGAAACTTCACCTGCAGTGTCCAGTATCCACTATTTATTTCATAGTCAAACCGATCGATTTTTGGGGCTAGCAAAAAGTTACTGAATGGTTTTAAACTCGGATCGAATTGTTCTGAAAAATGAGATTTTTTCCTGAATCGTATCGCCAACCACAAATATCGAATTGAATCATTGTTAAAACAATTTGTTACTGTCACACTTGGACTTGGATTTGTATTGCTTCTTCTACATAGAGGATGATTGGCACTAGCCAGACAAGAGTGTGAGTACATTTTGATTTATTTAAACACTATAAATCAAAAACAGGAAAACAAAGGGCGCGCACAATGGCGGATAACAAACTACACCATACTCAAAACAAAAATAGCACAATGGCATGACTATATACAAACGAACACAGAAACACTAACTGTGGCACAAAACAAACAAAACACTTGCACTGAGGCATAAATACAAAAACTTACGTGGCATGGTCAAAACAACAAACAGCGTGGCAAGGCATGAAGGTAGATGAGGGACAGATAGGAGCGTGGTAATGTCGGTCAGGTAGGTAAAGTTACCAGGACGAGGACAGAAACAGAATGGCTTAAATAATGACTATGATAATGATTAGTAACAGGTGTGAGGGCTGAAGACAGGGGCGTGACTTGAGGGCAAGGTGAAAATCAATGGGTTGGCATGGAGACTAAAACAAACCAGGAAGTGCAAAAACAGAACTGAATGTCCAAAAAACAAAACATAACATGACCAAATATGACAAAAACAAAACATAAACCATAGGCGTGACAGTTACACCCTAATAGATACCCTTCAAGTACTGTATATACACAAACGATATTGGAACATTAGCAATGCACGCACAGCTCAAGCCAGGCCCTACATTGCAAACTGTTTTTATGTTGTTGTTTTTTTAAGTCTTTAAACCTGTTCTTAATGTTATTTGAGATTTCTTTAAGTATTGCAGCAAGACAAACTCACACTGACCTTCCTACTAAAAAAAACGGCTTTAATTATCTCTCTTCCGTCCCATTGACTCCTCTCAAATCAATGAGCTGTGGCAACTCTAGGACTGTACTTACTGTGCAATTCATAGAATCCATAAGCATTAAACTTTATTTCATTATTTACTTTATTGAGTTCGGCTCATTAGCGTGATGCAGGGCAAACACTTTTGCTGATTTTACAAAGTTTCTTCAATAACTTTTCCCTGCTGTATTTCTATTTTGATACACTTTGGCACCATTAATTATCAGAGGTGGCTGGTAAAGTGTGAACATGAAATCATATAATAACATGTCATATAATGAGTTTTCATCTGAATGGGTATATGTTTACATTTCGGCCTACAAGAATTCCACTTTTAACTCGAGAATATGTTTTTTTTTATGTACTGTAGCATGACATATGCTAACATTAACCTTGTTATAATGCAATAAGTGTCTGTAAAATAATGACAATTCCTCTAAAACTGCAAGGCAAACTCGGCTTCCCCTAAAATATGAAAAAAAAGATGGTCAAAAATGTAGGTTTGTGTTTATACTTCATTGAATACATATGTGCGAGAATGCGTTCAACTTTTGTTCGGAATCAGCTACTTTCGCAAGTTTGTTTTCATCCAATATGTTAGCCCATCCATCTTCTTCCGCTTATCCGAGGTCGGGTCGCGGGGGACACACCATAAGCAGGGAAACCCAGACTTCCCTCTCCCCAGCCACTTCGTCTAGCTCTTCCCGGGGGATCCCGAGGCGTTCCCAGGCCAGCCGGGAGACATAGTCTTCCCAACGTGTCCTGGGTCTTCCCCGTGGCCTCCTACCGGTTGGACGTGCCCTAAACACCTCCCTCGGGAGGTGTTCGGGTGGCATCCTGACCAGATGCCCGAACCACCTCATCTGGCTCCTCTCGATGTGGAGGAGCAGGGGCTTTACTTTGAGTTCCGCCCGGATGGCAGAGCTTCTCACCCTATCTCTAAGGGAGAGCCCCGCCACACGGCAGAGGAAACTCATTTCGGCCGCTTGTACCCGTGATCTTATCCTTTCGGTCATGACCCAAAGCTCATGACCATAGGTGAGGATGGGAACGTAGATCGACCGGTAAATTGAGAGCTTTGCCTTCTGGCTCAGCTCCTTCTTCACCACAACGGATCAGTACAACGTCCGCATTACTGAAGACGCCGCACCGATCCGCCTGTCGATCTCACGATCCACTCTTTCCCCACTCGTGAACAAGACTCCTAGGTACTTGAACTCCTCCACTTGGGGCATGGTCTCCTCCCCAACCCGGAGATGGCATTCCACCCTTTTCCGGGCGAGAACCATGGACTCGGACTTGGAGGTGCTGATTCTCATTCCGGTCGCTTCACACTCGGGTGCGAACCAATCCAGTGAGAGCTGAAGATTCCGGTCTGATGAAGCCATCAGGACCACATCATCTGCAAAAGTCAGAGACCTAATCCTGCGGTCGCCAAACCAGAACTCCTCAACGCCTTGACTGCGCCTAGAAAGTGTTAGGGTTACAATGCATTAAACAGTGTTGAAGCTGAGCGTCGATTAACTTCAATGGGGGAGCACAGAGTGGGTTGATCCGCCACGGCCAAACGGAACAGTCATTCTGTCAGAATAATTGTATCTAAGTTATCACCAAACATTGTGTTACATTGAGTTCAGCTCGCCCTGCGAAAGGACAAAAGCTGTCTTACTATTATCCTACCAGGCAGAAGGCTTGTAAAACTCCACCGTGTACGATGAGAAGCGACATGAAGGGTCTTCATTTGTTGGCACGTATCAGAGGCTTCCTTTTTACTGGTGGTATTCTGAGTTTGCAGACTTTCTATATTTTGCCGCAGACTTTTCACATCTTGTTTGTGTTCTGTTGTTGCTTTTCTCAGATCTTTTTTCATTCCTTTCATTTCTTCTTTCATTTCTTTCATTTCTTCTTTCCATCCATCCATAATTTCTCTCCATTCTTCTTTCATTTCTTCTTTGAATTCATGGAATAGTTTTTGTAGGATTTGTTGTTAAAATAAAGCCAATATTGCAATTTTTTGTGGTCCCTTTTAATTAGAAAAGTACCAAAAAGTATCAAAATAACTTTGGTTCCGCTACCAGTACCAAAATATTGGTATCGGGACAACACTAGCACCTTTATATTTATTCTATGCACTTAGAGACTGGTGTAATGCATATTGTCAAAGACTAACAATATTGAAAAAGATCCGTTAGACAGCAAAACAATTAAAATTGTACAACTTTAAGTTTAAAACTGTTAACAACTAACTTGGAACGTCCCAATTGCCGGATTATGTATGCCAGCGGGGCCTGAACCGGTCTGCGGACCATAATTTGGGCACTCCTGCGCTCGAGTAACGTAACTCTCGATTGGTTCCGCTCTTACCTTTACGGAAGGCAACAATGTGTATGCGTCAATGATCACAACTCACCCTGTATGACCATAAATTATGGGGTTCCCCAGGGATCCATATTGGGGCCTCTCCTTTTTATCCTATACATAAATGATTTCGTATACTCCTCCGAAACTTTTCATAAAATACTTTTTGCTTATGACACAAATTTGTTTACTTCACACAGGAGCCTACACGATCTACAAGAAACTGTCAATTCAGAGCTTGTGAAAGTGGATTCCTGGTTCAAATGCAATAAGCTCTCACTTCATGTAAATACAACAAATTGTATTCTATTTCGTTCTAATAAAAAACGGACAAATACTGAGCACTGCCATATCAACATTAATGGGCAGGAAATACAGAGAGTATACTCCACAAAATTCATTGACGAAAACTTCAATTTTAAATGTCACATTAGCCATCTGTTAAACAAATTATCCAAATCTGTTGTCCTGTTCTTTCACCTTCGTCATTATCGTCCTCTTTATCCTCTACTTATCTTATCCTAAACTATCTTTGAACCACATCTAAACTACTGTAATATCATCTGGTGTAACACCTTGCCTACCTACCTTCACAAATTAGAATCCACGCAAAAGAAAATTATACGGACCCTGTCATGGTCTAAGTTTAATGCCCCCACTCGTCATCTATTTCATAAATATAATCTCTTAAGACTGACAGAGATCAATATTTATCAAAATGCTTGTTTAACCTATCAAGTCATTTACAGGCTGAATCTTAGGCTCCGTGGTTTGGTTCCTATCTACCATCCCCAGCATGCCCACAACACTCGTAACTTAGATCTGATAACAGGTAAACATCGTTTACTGGCTTGTACCGCTCACATTGTCGTATGCAAGGGACCAAAGATTTGGAACCAGCTTAATGAGCGCCTCAAGATGCTGTATCCATTCTCCAACTTCAAAAAGAAACTGAAAACTTACCTATTAACCACCTATCTTTAATGCCTCATGTGGGGTAGACTACTGTTGGGTTTTGCATGGTTGAATGAATGTATGTATGTATGTATGTGTATGCTTGTTTTAGTACTATTATCTTGTGTTTATCAAAGAGCGTTGTTGTTTTGTTTTTGTTTTTTGTTGTTGTGCTTGCTACCATGTTTAATCTTTCCATGTATATGTTCTCCTTTGGACCCCCTGTCAAAAGCTTCTTCTAGCTTATTTGGGGGACCCTTTTACGTTCCAACATCTTTAAATGATGATATTCACCACTATTGTAATCGTTATATGGTATTGTGAATAAACTTGTAAACTCAAACTCAACTCAAACTCAATTCTTACTTAAGTACTACTAGTCTACCCACCTCTTTTCATTATTCTTTCACTTTCTTTGGTGATTTATTGAGTTTTCTCCCTGACCTCCAGCAGGTGTGACCTGCTTTAATGACAACAGTAATCCTGTCACAGCAAGATGTAGATCATCTGGAGACGAGTATTGGGATAAGTGGCAACAACAACTCAAAGTTAAAATGGGAGAAAATATTTAGTTGCCATGGCTCTGTACTTTGACAACATGTATTCTTTTACACCCCTATTTTTTTGTTAATTATGGAAAATTACAACCCCAGTTAATTACAACCCCGCCAAGGTTTCTCATTGTCATCCCATTGGGTTTAATTTTTTCTTGCCCTGATGTGGGATTTCAGCCGATGATGTCGTTGTGGCTTTTGCAGCTCTTTGAGACACTTGTAATTTAGGGCTAAATAAGTAAACTTTGATCGATTTATTGATTATTAATAGTTTGATGTGTGTCGACAGGTTTTTCAGTTGGGAGTAAGCAAAGTAAACAACTACCACACACATTCAGAAAATAATAGTTTCTTCAAAGTTGCACAAGACAAAAATGTGCAGGTTTGCAGATATTTCCCGAACTGTTGTTTGAAGTGAGAAAATATGTAGCGTCTCTGCTAAAACCCCGTCCCATTAAATCAGCGGTGTCCAAAATGCGCCAAATTTTTTTTAACAGCCCCACGACATATTTTGAAAATATCCATCCATCCATCCATCTTCTTCTGCTTATCCGAGGTCGGGTCGCGGGGGCAACAGCCTAAGCAGGGAAACCCAGACTTCCCTCTCCCCAGCCACTTCGTCTAGCTCTTCCCGGGGGATCCCGAGGCGTTCCCAGGCCAGCCGGGAGACATAGTCTTCCCAACGTGTCCTGGTCTTCCCCGTGGCCTCCTACCGGTTGGACGTGCCCTAAACACCTCCCTAGGGAGGCGTTCGGGTGGCATCATGACCAGATGCCCGAACCACCTCATCTGGCTCCTCTCGATGTGAAGGAGCAGCGGCTTTACTTTGAGTTCCTCCCGGATGGCAGAGCTTCTCACCCTATATCTAAGGGAGAGCCTCGCCACACGGCGGAGGAAACTCATTTCGGCCGCTTGTACCCTTGATATTATCCTTTCGGTCATGACCCAAAGCTCATGACCATAGGTGAGGATGGGAACGTAGATCGACCGGTAAATTGAGAGCTTTGCCTTCCGGCTCAGCTCCTTCTTCACCACAACGGATTGGTACAACGTCCGCATTACTGAAGACACCGCACCGATCCGCCTGTCGATCTCACGATCCACTCTTTCCCCACTCGTGAACAAGACTCCTAAGTACTTGAACTCCACTTGGGGCAGGGTCTCCTCCCCAACCCGGAGATGGCATTCCACCCTTTTCCGGGCGAGAACCATGGACTCGGAAATTATTTTGAAAATAATATCTAAAAAAATGTAAAACCTAAACAGTGGTATAAAAGAGCAAACAGTTGAAATGTAATGAGAAAATGTTGCAATGTTTACTCTAATAACACAAAGCTGCCATGCAGGCTGTTTTGTTTTTTAACACATAATTGTCATGCCTGTTAATCTGGGTTTATGTTTGATCATGTTATATTTTGTTTTTTGGACTCTTGTTTCTCGTTTTGCACTTCCTGATTTTGTTTGTTTCCATAGTAACCCATTAGTTTCCACCTGGTCTCCTAGTCACGCCCCTACCCTCAGTCACGCACCTGTTTCTCATCATCATAGCCACTATTTAAATCATTAGTTTTCTGTTCATCGGCCTGGGAACTTTGCTTGCTATTGCCAATGCTTACTTACCACGACCACGCACCTACCTTGCCTTTCCAACCTTCATGCCTTGCCACGCTGCTAATTATTTTGACCACGCCACATAAGAATTTTGTATTTTTGCCTCAGTGCAAGTGTTTGGTTAGTTGTGTATCTTTGATAGTATCTTTTGTTCATTTGTAGATATTCATGCCATTGTGCTGTTTTTGTTTGAAGTTTTAGTATAGATTATTATCCGCCACCGAGCGCGACTTTTATTTTGCCTTTGTGTATTTTAGTGTATAAATAAATAAATACGTACCTGAACTCACGCCTTGCTTGTCCCAAATCCTCTCTGCATCGAAGAAGCAACCTAAATCCATGTCTCAGCTTGACAATAATAATGAATCAAAATCATTGTCATTGTGAATTATTGACCAATTCAAGGTTCCTATTATGTCACATAAAATATTCCACTCTGAGATATTTTTTGGGGAAAATGTTGCAAATTTTGTGTTTGCCATATAAAAAATTTGCATTTTTTTTTTTTTAAAGAAGGGCCTGAAACAAACAAACAAAAAACACAAACAACAATAAAACTTATAATTGATGGATAGATCTGAATCTGATCTCGAGATTACAGTGTTAAAAGTAAACAGTATAAAACATGTATGATATATATATTTTAACACTTTGATGTTAAATACTCTTAGTGGGATTTTTTTGTGTGTGTGTCATTGATAAAAAAAAACAATGAATTAAAATCAATGTTGTTATGAGTTATTGACCTTTTTAGGGCTCCAATAATTTTATTATCTCAAATATTCCACTATTAAAATTCATTGGGGGAAAATATTGCATATTTGGTGTTTTTGTCCATGAAAAAACTGGGTTTTCTTTGACAAAAAGGGCACACAACTTAAATGTTTAAAAACGTTTTATTGACAGATGGACCGAATGTTGATCTAGAGCAGTAGTTCTCAAATGGGGGTACGCGTACCCCTGGGGGTACTTGAAGGTATGCCAAAGGGTACGTGAGATTTTTTTTAAATATTCAAAAAAAGAGCATCATTTCAAAAATCCTTTACGAATATATTTATTGAATAATACTTTAACAAAATATGAATGTAAGTTCATAAACTGTGAAAAGAAATGCAACAATGTTCAATATTCAGTGTTGACAGCTAGATATTTGGTGGACATGTTCCATAAATATTGATGTTTAAGATTATTTTTTTTGTGAACAAATGTTTAGAATTAAGTTCATGAATCCAGATGGATCTCTATTACAATCCCCAAAGAGGGCACTTTAAGTTGATGATTACTTCTATGTGTAGAAATCTTTATTTATAATTGAATCACTTGTTTATTTTTCAACACATTTTTACATATTTTTTTTCCAAATGGTTCAAGAAAGACCACTACAAATGAGCTATTTTTTGCACTGATATACAATTTAATAAATCAGAAACTGATGACATAGTGCTGTATTTTACTTCATCTCTTTTTTTTTCAACCAAAAATGCTTTGCTCTGATTAGGGGGTACTTGTATTAAAAAAATGTTCACAGGGGGTACATCACTGAAAAATGGTTGAGAACCACTGATCTAGAGATTTAAACTTGGAATAATAATAATAATAATAATAATAATAATAATAATAATAATAAATAATGACACATTTTTCTTTTTTCTTTTTTTGACCAAAACCATTTGGGTTCACCGGAATCAAACCTGAGTGGAGGCCTGAATGCATATTTTTTTATGCATTTATTGTATTGGTTTTTAAAATAAAAAACATAAAAATGGGCCCCCGCTTTCTTAGATTTTTTCAGCCTTAAATGCTGGGAGTAACGGATCACGACTGGTGCAGAGCTAGAATAAGTTATTTCTGGCTGGATAAGCACAGGCGGGATGTATCAGAGGCAGCAAAAATAATCTACATTAAGCAGAGATATCTGTTAATTAAATCTGTCCCTTCCTGATCTCTATCTGCAACACGTAACCTACACCGCCACTGCTGCTGTGGCTGTCGAGCACGCACACACGCACACACTCGCACTCTGGCGGACACATAAATCTTCACATCCCTGTTTTTTTTTTTCCTCTTTCTATCATCCCATCAGCTATTGCAGACAGGAAAGGAAACATTGGCTGGTGTGCAGCGGCAACACAGGTAGGTAGAATACTTTCTCACATGGGTGACACTGACAGTTCTTTGTAATCTTAACATCTTACACTTTTTGATACCTCATACTTTACTTGCAGCTTGTAATTCCCTGGATACAAGAGTCACTTTCTGAAAGGTTTTTTTTTGTATTTTTCATAACTACACTAGAAACAAACGTACCTTCATAATTGGAACTTGTAGAAAAAAACATAGACAATCAAATTACGGCTTTATTCCATACATAAGTATTTTTTTTAACATACGTAAGCCTAAAATTATTTATCACAAATCTTAGGTTTTTTTGTGTTTCCTTCTGGATCTATAATATTATGTTTGTAACACGCTAGGGCAGGGGTGTCAAACGTACAGCCCAAGGGCCCGTTCAGGTCAGCAAACTGGTTTTCTGCGTCCTGCGGGATGAGTTTGCCAAGTATAACAATGAACCTGAAAATTTTCAATCAATCAATCAATGTTTATTCATAAAGCCCTAAATCCCAAATGTCTCAAAGGACTGTAAAAACCACTACGACTACGACATCCTTGGAAGAACCCACATAAGGGCAAGGAAAACTCACACCCAGTGGGCAAGGAGAATTCACACCCAGTGGAACGCCAGTGACAATGATGACTATGAGAAACCTTGGAGAGGACCTCAAATGTGGGACCCCCCCCCCCCCCCCTCCTCTAGGGGACTGAAAGCAATGGATGTTGAGAGGGTCTAACATGATACTGTAAAAGTTCAATCCATAGTGGCTCCAACACAGCCGCGAGAGTTCAGTTCAAAGCGGATCCAAGACAGCAGCGAGAGTCCCGTCCACAGGAAACCATCCCAAGCGGAGGCGGATCAGCATCGTAGAGATGTCCCCAACCGATACACAGGCGAGTGGTCCAACCTGGGTCTCGACTCTGGACAGCCAGTACTTCATCCATGGTCATCGGAAAAAGAAAAGAATCGGCAGATCAACTGGTCTAAAAAGGAGGTCTATTTAAAGGCTAGAGTATACAAATTAGTTTTAAGGTGAGACTTAAATGCTTCTACTGAGGTAGCATCTCGCACTGTTACCGGGAGGGTATTCCAGAGTACTGGAGCCCAAACGGAAAACGCCCTATAGCCCGCAGACTTTTTTTGGGCTTTAGGAATCACTAATAAGCCGGAGCCTTGATTTCTTGCCGGGACATATGGCGCAATACAATCGGCAAGATAGGATGGAGCTAGACCGTGTAGTATTTTATACGTAAGTAGTAAAACCTCAAAGTCACATCTTAAGTGCACAGGAAGCCAGTGCAGGTGAGCCAGTATAGGCGTAATATGATCAAACTTTCTTGTTCTTGTCAAAAGTCTAGCAGCTGCATTTTGTACCAACTGTAATCTTTTAATGTTAGACATGGGGGGACCCGAAACTAATACATTACAGTAATCGAGACCAGACGTAACAAACGCATGGATAATGATCTCAGCGTCTTTAGTGGACAAAATGGAGCGAATTTTAGCGATATTACGGAGATGAAAGAAGGCCGTTTTAGTAACGCTTTTAATGTGTGACTCAAAGGAGAGAGTTGGGTCGAAGATAATACCCAGATTCTTTACCGAGTCACCTTGTTTAATTATTTGGTTGTCAAATGTTACAGTTTTATTAAATAGAGGTCGGTGTCTAGCTGGACCGATAATCAGCATTTCCGTTTTTTTCATTAAGTTGCAAAAAATTAGCGGACATCCATTCTTTAATTTCATTAAGACACGCCTCCAGCTGACTGAAATTTTGAATGAAAGAAACAGCTGTTCTAAATGTGTCCACAGGATGTCGCATTAGTAATTATTTGTATCTTTGTAGATGATGGTACATATGTAAAAAAAAACACACAAAAAAAACGCATGTTGTTAGTACATCAACCGAGGAAAATGAACAAACTACATAAATAACATACTGTAATTTGATTTCGATATAATTTTTGGGAACACTTTAGTAAGGGGAACATATTCACCATTAATTAATTGCTTATTAAAGTAACAAATACCTAATTTAGAGTTATTTGGACACTAGGGGAACATATAAGGGTTAGGGTTAGGATTATTAATATAATAGCATATAATAGAATAGAATAGAAAGTAATTTATTGATCCCTGGGGGAAATTCAGCACCACAGTTCACTCACAAAAGACAATAAAAATAAATAATATATAACATATATTATATGTATAATATATGAATAATGTAAATATATGCTTCATATATTCTACATTTAAGTGCAGTCAAGAAGGAACAAATGATATATATATATATATATATATATATATATATATATATATATATATATATATATATATATATATATATATATATATAGGAGGGGGAAAAAAGGTTGAGAACCACTGGTATAAACTACCCTGAACTGTGAAATGCGGTGGAAACACAAACCACACAATTCTACAGGAACCTAAAGATCCAGGTCGTAGAGGTTCCAGGAACCAAAAGTTGGTGGAAAGGGCCTATTGTGAATGTCGAGACGATCATTTGAAAGAGCAATTTTAACTACAGAGTTTAAGCTATCAAGAACAATCCATAAAACCAAAAGACTTCTAATCTGTGTTGTCGTAATGCCATCATCCATATAACAACAATGATAAAACAGTGGTCGCAACTTTTTTTTTTCCCTTTATTTTACAGTCTCAAGTGAGTCGCCTTTTTACTAAATAAGCTGAGAAAAACAGCACAGCACACTTCCACCCTTAACATTATTACCTCTGTGCACCACGCCCGCTCTGACTACGCTAACAAAATAACGGTTTCAAGAAAAGTACCTTGCACAAGGATAATGCACTTATTGATGCATTTAAAAAAAATATTACGATATGAGTTAAAATACTGCAAAACATTGTCTAAATATGTATTGCACCAATTAATGTATTTTTTTTTCATTTAATTAGCAAACATTTTATAAAATGTTATTTTACACAAAAGGCACACACACTGTGTAAAATAGGTGTAAAAAGTAAGAAAGTAAACTAAAAACATTACAACGGAAAAACTCAATTTTATGGTTTCTGTATTACTGTTATTTAAATGTATTGTATTTACTATTTTTTTATTATTATCATTTTACTTGTTGAGGTTTATTTGTTACTAATTTGTACCCAGGTTTTTTTTAAAACTACATTTAAAGTTGTGTTTTGGTGGTACAATAAATAGTCATGTTTTTAAATTAATGAATTTTCGTGTGATTAATCGTAAGTAGTTCAGTTCAGTCCAGTTTCAGTTTATTTCCAACATGCATCCGATACAACAATGTATCACACATTTCCAGTTTCATTACAGCACGTCCGAAAAGGAGAACAAAGAAGCAGAGCTTATTTAATCCTACTCCTTTTTCATACCACAGCAATTTTATCCCAAGTCTTTGTTCTCTGTAACAGAACAGTGATCACATAAATAACAAATAAATAATATACCATAGTAAGTTGCATCAAACATCAAATACATAAATAATCTTTGTCTCAAAAAAAACTCTCTCTCTCTCTCTCTATATATATATATATATATTAATCAAAATCATTGAGATTATTATTTTTGTCATTGTCGTCCTAGTTATATAAAGACTAAACACGTGTATATCCATATGTCATATTTTTGTCCTTACATTAAGTGAAGTGAATTATATTTATATAGCGCGTTTTCTCTCGTGACTCAAAGCGCTTTACATAGTGAAACCCAATATCTAAGTTACATTTAAACCAGTGTGGGTGGCACTGGGAGCAGGTGGGTAAAGTGTCTTGCCCAATGACACAACGCCAGTGACTAGGATGGCGTAAGGGGGAATCGAACCTGCAACCCTCAAGTTGCTGGCACGGCCACTCTACTAGCCGAGCTAAACCACACATCCTCTAGCTCTTTTAAATGTTTTGCTTTTTCACTTTTGTTTTTTGTTTTACTTTATTTCGACAATGTGCAAACAAAACTCGAGCTGTGTGCCACAAATAGCCCATTGGCTACACTATGGCTACCTCTGTTTTAAAACAGCTGAACTGAGTTTTTGTAGTATAAACCATTTTGGAAAAAATTTGTTTTTTGTCAAAAGTTAAGAAACATATTTGGCTATGGTATGGATAATTATGGCTTTAACTGTAATACATACAACCAAGATATTCAACTAAATTGTTTTGGGGGTCACATTTCCGGAAAGCTAGTTGACTTTTCCCTTCACAATTATGTTCTATACTACGGAGAACCAGCTTCCTCTACAGTAGACATTTGGTCTATATATTCGGTTACAGGATCCGTTTGCTGTGTTAAGGACTTTCTGCAAGCAAAAAATAGATCATCATATAAGGGATTCTTAACTGGGGTACATGTACCACTACTGGTATGCAAGCTCCATCTAGTGGTACGCCAGAGAATAACTCGATTAAAGTTCAGTGTTTTATTTTCCGATAGTGAAACAAAGTGTTACTATTCAATCTGTGTTTATTGTTACATTGAGTAAATATATTAAATATACATGTTAAATTAAACCTCTGCCTTGTGTCAAGGCGTGGACTGTGGTGTGGTTTGTTTTCCCGAGGTGCAAAGCGACTGGATCGGACAACGGTCGAAGGTACGAACATGATTTAAATCTTAACTCAAAACAGGACCAAACAAAAGGCGCTCACAAGAGGTACAAAATCTTGGCTGTTGAAACAAAACTTGCACTAAGGCAAAACTATGAACATAAAACTAAGACGTGCACTATGGCATAAATAACAAAAAAAAACAAAAAAGAGCAGCATGAACTTTGACTTGGACAGAGTGACAAGAGTGCAGAGCATGAATGTGATGTCGCCAGGCAGACCACCAGAAAATGACAGGCTTAAATAGTGATGTGGTGATTGAAAAAAGGTGCGTAAGTTCAAATGAATCAGGTACGTGAGTCGTGAGGACAGGTGAACTGATTGGTTTTCATGGTGACAAAACAGGGAGTGAAAAAACAGGAACTAAAAAAAAAAAAGAGTCCAAAAACCAAACAGATCATAGCCAAACAAGACATGATCAAAAAGACATGACACCTTGTTTTTAATGAATAGTTAGGCCTACTACCCTACTGTTTTTTAACCTCTAAAGCAAAGGTTCTCAAATGGGGGTACATGTACCCCTGGGGGTACTTGAAGGTATGCCAAGGGGTAAGTGAGATTTTTAAAAAATATTCTAAAAATAGGTACAATTCAAAACTCCTTTATATATATACTTATTGAATAGTAAGAGGGAGCCTGAGAAACAGCTACCACAGCCTTCAACAAAATATGAATGTAAGTTCATAAACTGTTGGAAAAAATACAACGATGCAATATTCATTGTTGACAGCTAGATTTTTTGTAGACATGTTCCATAAATATTGATGTTAAATATTTCTTTTTTTGTGAAGAAATGTTTAGAATTAAGTTCATGAATCCAGATGGATCTCTATTACAATCCCCAAAGAGAGCACTTTAAGTTGATGATTACTTCTATGTCTAGAAATCTTTATTTATAATTGAATCACTTGTTTATTTTTCAACAAGTTTTTAGTTATTTTTATATCTTTTTTTCCAAATAGTTCAGGAAAGACCACTACAAATGAACAATATTTTGCACATTTGTACAATTTAATACATCAAAAACTGATGACATAGTGCTGTATTTTACTTCTGTATCTCTTTTTTTTTTTTAACAAAAAATGCTTTGCTCTGATTAGGGGGTACTTGAATTTAAAACATGTTCACAGGGGGTACATCACTGAAAAAAGGTTAAGAACCACTGCTCTAAAGGCCTTGTGGCCACATGCGTGGACAGCACTTTTTAGCTCTTGTTTCCAAAATTGTGTACACTACTGAAATGGGGTCTTACGGGCGCTTATGTGGACACTTATTCTGCCATCTGGAGGTGTCAGAAGAGTATAACATACAATGGAATTTGGAAAAAAAAAGTGTAAAAATAAGAATTAGCATGTCACTAAACATGAAGTACACTTTTGTGTACTTATGGACTAAGTGCGTCATATCGAAAGATGATTCTTAGTTTTTATTCTAATTAGGGTCCAATAAGCCCAAATAGCAAAGAGAAATAAAAATAAATAAAAAAATGTTAAAAAAAAACAGCTTGGGCCTTAGAGCAGTGGTTCTCAAATGGGGGTACACGTACCCCTGGGGGTACTTGAGGGCATGCCAAGGGGTACGTGAGATTTTTTAAAAAACATTCTAAAAATAGCAACAATTCAAAAATACTTTATGAATATATTTATTGAATAGTACTTTAACAAAATATGAATGTGAGTTCATAAACTGTGAAAATAAATACAACAATACAATATTCAGTGTTGACAGCTAAATTTTTTGTGAACATGTTCCATAAATATTGATGTTAAAGATTTATTTTTTTTGTGAATAAATGTTTAGAATTAAGTTCATGAATCCGGATGGATCTCTATTACAATCCCCAAAAAGGGCACTTTAAGTTGATGATTACTTCTATGTGTAGAACTCTTTATTTATAATTGAATCAATTGTTTATTTTTCAAAAAGTTTTTAGTTTTTTTCCCAACTAGTTCAAGAAAGACCACTACAAATGAGCAATATTTTGCACTGTATACAATTTAATAAATCAGAAACTGATGACATAGTGCTATATTTTACTTCTTTATCTCTTTTTTTCAACCAAAAAGGCTTTACTCTGATTAGGGGGTACTTGAATTAAAAAAAATGTTCACAGGGGGTACATCACTGAAAAAAGGCTGAGAACCACTGCCTTAGAGATTAATTAATGTTGGTCAATATGGTGGTACTTGTTTTTTCAGAGGTGGTAAAAAGTTTGAGCCATACAACAGGAGCGCTCTAGTGTTTTTAGGAACTTTCTGCAAAAAAAAGGCGTTTTGACCTAAACTCTGAGCTCAGTATGGTGTTATTCCCGGGTCGGATTTGGCTCCCTTGGTCGCTAGTTGAATGGCGCCTATTCCCAATATACTGTAGCATCTGTTTTTGGAAAAGCTTTTACTGCCATTACGGAGTCTTCCTCACCTTTTTTTGTTGTTATTCTTCTTCTACATCTTTTGGTTGTTCAGCCTCGCAAATATCTAGGGAATCCGTCTGGAAAGACAGGGTCTCGGAGGTGACTGGGGGGGGCGGGGGGGGGATGAAGACATGGGGTGTATGTGGACCAGATGTCTGGGCTTTCATGAGCCTGGGGAGGGGCGGCATGAGAGGACGGCAAAGGAGTGGGGGGCGGAGGGGAGACATGGCTGTTCTCAATTACACTGATCAATGGAAAAAAAGGGGGTTGGTGGGGGGGGAGTGGAGTAAGCAGGGTATTTGGGTGGAGTGTTAGACGGGAACGGTCTTATTAAGGTCATCGTTTCACTTTGATAACCGCTGTACGAATGTTGACTCTCTCATGTTTTTCTCGAGGCACGTGCTAGAAATTAGAGAATACAACAGCCGTAACGATCTTCTGCTTCACTTCTTTTGCCCGCAAATGTTATTTAATTGAGTGGCTCGGGCAATAATAAAAAAATGTTTTTAAAACGGGATGATGGTTAAGCTTAAGCTGAGGCCCCCGCTCAGATCAAGTGGTAGCTCTGTTCTGTGTTTTAATTAGGATTATATGTCCTCTTTAAAGGATTCCTGCTCTGAAGTCCTTCCAATTTAGAGCCCTATAGGGTTACACAAGATTAAAAGCAGTTTTCCATCTTTACCGTCTGATACATCTTTGAAATTGTGCTGAGTTCTCCATCCCTGGAACACTTTATCTCCCCCTAAGAAGGACTGATGGCTAAAAGGAGGGGTAAGAAGTAGGTTGGTGTGATGCCAGACCTTTTTTTTATTTTTTTTTATTTTATTTTTTTTACCTCATTTGCTTTGTACTTCGTTCACGTCACTCTGAGGTATACGTTCTGCTGTGGTGTTTTCATTTATTTTATCATCCTGATCGCATTTAAGGGGGTGTCACATTACCCACTGCAGGTTTAATGCGTCCTCCCTTTTTGGTATCCAATCAAAGGGATCTTCCCATGTGACCCTTGACCTTTTAGCTCTGTGTGTAGAGAAAGAGAAAGGCATTGGTTTCAGCAAGGGTGGGGTTAAAGCCCCCCCCCCAACCCCCAACCCCCTCCCCGAAAACCCCCTTTACTTTTCCCGTTTACATTTTTCTACTCTTCTGGAAACTTTATTCTAAACACTTAAAAATGTTCCACATGTGCAAACCATTACATTTCTCACTTTTGGATTAGAAAGCCCTGCACATATGTACACGAACACGGACAAACACGTTTAGCGCGCGGAAATCCAAGAACACACATCCAGGTAAACACACAATTAGACAAACATACACGCGGTAGAAAATGGATGGGATGGAAGGACAACGTGAGCTAAAGTCAAATATGCACAGATGCACATAGTCAAACAAAAGACGGATGGAAATACAAAAGCGTTCTAATCTTCCTCATGTTGGTGCCAGGTTTAATTACAAAATCCTCACAGATGTTCTGCACATACAACTCATTACAATAAGAAGAATTTGTTGTGTAACATTTATTTTCAATATTGTACACTCACCGTAATTTACCGGCAAAAAAATAGCATTCCTTTCACATATGCAAAACTACAAGCACTTTACTCTGACCTATTTACAACAAGGCACTGTGATTCTGCATTTAAACTAAGTAATTATCTATAAAACCACAATTGTGAAGCTAGAGCAAATAGCTGTGATTTATTGTCATTAACTATAACATTACAACTGTGTAGTCACAGCAAATACACAGTGGTAATTGTATGTACGTAATTTATTGTAAAATCACACCTATGCACTTACAGTACATTATGTAAAAATATTTCATAGTAAATTACTGTAAATGTTACTGTAAAAGTAATGCAATTATTAGCCAGTAATTCGCTGTGAAGTATGACGATTTTTACAGTGTGTCATTTTTTAAAATATGAAAATAAAATTAAAAGGGCCTAATGTTAAAAAGTAAAACTAAAACAAAATATTTAAATCATGTACGTTCTAGTGACTAATCTAGTGACACACAGATAATATAATTATAATGGGGGATTTTAATATCCGTATAAATACCTCGTCAGACCCTGCACGCGTGGCCTAACCCTAAACCTAACTCTCGAAAATCCTGGAAAATAATGTTGCACAGTAGCTAAATAAACAATTAACGTCTAAAAATCTCTGTGAACCCTCAGTCCGGTTTCAGGGTAAATCACTCTACGGAAAAAGCCCTCGCAAAAATGACATGTGATCTATGGTAACCATGGATGCCATAGAGTCATCCATGTTGCTGCTACTTGATCTTAGCGCTGCTTTAGATATCGTCGATCATAACATACTAGTGGAACTTATCAAACCCATATTGGTATGTCACACTTAGCCTTTTCTTGGTATATCTTATTGACAGAATGCAGTGCGTCTCCCATAGCAAGGTGACCTCAGAGTATGTTAAGGTAATGTGCAGAGTTCAACAGGGTTCGGCTCTTGGCCCTGCACTCTTCAGCATCTACATGCTGCTGCTAGGTGACATCATACGCAAACACGGTGTTAGCTTTCACTCTTATGCATGCCCCTAAAGCTGACCAACACTCCGGATAGTAGTCACCTGGAGGCGTGAAATTAAATAATGGATGTCCAGCAACTTTTTGCATCTTAACGCTAAGAAGACAAAAATGCTGATTATTGCTTCTGCTTGACACTGCTTGTGTGAAAAGATAGAGTGCTTGCACTGCAAAGACACACAATTGACAGAGAATATGATCAGAAATACAAATAATAGACATATCATCTATTCTGGAATAGATGATATGTCTTCTTCTCTGGAAGTCTCTCCAGAGAGTGGTGAGGACGGCGGAAAAGATCATCAGGACTCCTCTTCCTCCTATCCAGGAGATCGCAAAAAGCCGCTGCCTGACCAGGGCTCAGAAAATCTGCAAGGACTCCTCCCACCCCCACCAAGGACTGTTTTCTCTGCTGGAATCTAGAAAGAGGTTCGTTAGCCTCCAAAGCAGAACCGCCAGTTTCTGTAACAGCTTCTTCCCTCAGGCTGTAAGAATCTTGAACGCATCATAATTAAATTATCCCCTCAACTCCCCCCAAAATGGATTAACTCGCTGGAATAGAAAGGACAATATAACATAAATCCATAAACGTGGACGCATGTGAAAAAGTGCAATATATTTATCTGTACAGTAATCTATTTATTTCTTTATTTATATATATTTATTTATTTTATGTATATATTTATATATCATTTTTAGATATTTATTTAATTATATATGCACCTTATTGCTTTTTTTATCCTGCACTACCATGAGCTTAAGAAACGAAATTTCGTTCTTATCTGTGCTGAAAAGTTCAAATTTGAATGACAATAAAAAGGAAGTCTAGTCTAAGTCTATTCAGCAACATCCAACATCCATCACATTCAATTTTATAGCTGCTATATGACTTAAGTGGCTGATTAAAACAATTTAAATTGATGCATTTGTATAATTATTATTTTCTTTGATGACTTTAGTTTTTACAGACAGAATATATAATAATAATATATATTACAACTGGTTGGCATATTGTTGCCGGACTTGTTCCCCCGTGGATGCGTCGACATGAACACAGCAAAGGTAAGATTAAATGATTTACTTAAGTAACAAAAAGGAGCTAAAGAACAAAAACAAAGGAGCTAAGCAAAAGGCAAACAAAAGCGCTAGCATGGAAGGCAAGGTAGACAAACAGATAAACTAAACTTGGCACAAAGGCACAAAAAGGTGAAACAAACACAATTAGCATGAGAGCTAAGAACAAGGAGTAAATATAGCATGAAAGCTAGCGAGTATTTCTGAATAGCGCAGTCGTACTGTTGCACGTAGGCAAATTAGAATCCCCAGACAGAACAAATAAGGCAGTAATCAAAATAGAAACAGGTGTGCGTCGAAAACGAGGGGCAGGTGAACTAATAAGCTACCATGGTGACAAAGCAAACAGGAAATAAGGAGTCAGACGGAGAGATGTACAAAAATGGAAACAAAACAACAAACTGTGAAGATCCGAGCAGCGGATTGCACCAATACACCCTATATGATAACAACTTCTTGGAGTGTGCATTTTTTTGCATCTTAAGCACATAAGTGCGGCCTCCCTGCTATGCACCTTCAGCGGTACAAAAAACAACAAAAAAAGTGGTTTCATTGTATATGCCCATAAAAAGTGGTATGTGTCTGCTTGTTTAAAAACAGCAAAACGCATCAGGCAAGAAGGAGCATGATCACATTAATGTGCAGTAAATGAGTGTCTCCTTGGTGATGCCCCATATAGGACACGCAAAATCCTCATTTAAATGAGGTGGTCAGCATCACTTTTCAATTGGACACACAGTATTACTAAATCACGCGCAACACGCACAGTAATAGTCCACGCAATTGTATTGTTTGCGCACGCTGTTTAGCGCGAGGTATTTAAATATTCATATTCTTTCAAGAGGGATTCAATATTACCATACTATATTTAACTATCAGTTAGGATAAATGGGTCATAATTACATTACACTATGGAGTTAAGCAGAGGGCCACAAAACATAGGGCTGAAGGCCAAAAATGGGCCACAAATTTGAGACTCCTGATGTATATTGTAGGTTATTAACAGCAACATAGAATATTGCTAATCACAGTAATGCCCTATGATAATATTGTTATTATTGCCATCTGTTGTGTATTAAAGGCCTACTGAAACCCACTACTACCCACCACGCAGTCTGATAGTTTATATATAAATGATGAAATATTAACATTGCATCACATGCCAATACGGCTGTTTTAGTTTACTAAATTACAATTTTAAATTTCCTGCGGAGTTTCTTGTTGAAAATGTCGCGGAATGATGATGCGTATGATGACGCGTGCGAGTGACATCTCGGGTTGTAGCGGACATATTAGTCCAGCACCACTTACGGCTAAAAGTAGTCTCTTTTCATCGCATAATTACACAGTAATTTGGAAATCTGGGTTGCTGAATCTTTTGCAATTTGTTCAATTAATAATGGAGACTATAAAGAATAATGCTGTTGGTGGAACGCGGTGCATTGCAGCTGCCTTTAGCACCGAAACACAGCCAGTGTTTCTTTGTTTGTTGTGAAGCTTTAACACAGAGCAGTCAAGCGAACATGTTTCTGTAAGTCAACAAGCAAGTTTTTGGATGGGAAAATTGTGATATTAAGTCGGCTCTTACCGGAGACTTCAGTGGATTATGGGACCTCATCCTGCAGCTCAAAAAGGCAGCTGTGGTCTTGGCTCCTCGGCTTCTCTCAGAGACACTGGCGTTCACCGCAGCCATCCGACTCTCAGGTATGACTTTACAATCTCACTAAAACACTATTAAAACAATTAGCAGATAAGGGATCTTCCAGAATTATCCTCGTAAATGTGTCTAACTACATCTGAAATGCCGTCTGCCGCCGCCTGGTGCCGTTGCCTTTTCTTGTCTTTTTTTTTTTTATTTTTTTTTTAGTACTTCTCTCTAAACGTCCTCATCCACAAATCTTTCATCCTCGCTCAAATTAATGGGGAAAATGTCACTTTCTCAGCCCTAATAGCTCTAGCTACTGCTGGCTATTGTTGTAAACAATGTGAGGATGTGAGGAGCCCCACAACCCGTGACGTCACGGGCACATCGTCTGCTACTTCCGGCAAAGGCATTGCTTTTTTATTAGCGACCAAAAGTTGCAAACTTTATTGTCGATGTTCTCTACTAAATCCTTTCAGCAAAAATATGGCAATATCGCAAAATGATCAAGTATGACACAAAGAATGGACCTGCCATCCCCGTTTAAATAAGAAAATCTCATTTCAGTAGGCCTATAAATCGTATCGTGAGGTACTCTGACATATTCCCAGATCATCCATCCATCCATTTTCTACCGCTTATTCCCTTTGGGCTCGCGGGGGGAGCTGTTTCCTATTTCAGCTACAATCGGGCGGAAGGCAGCGTACACCCTGGACAAGTCTCCACCTTATCGCAGGGCTATTCCCAGACCTAGTTGATTTATACTAGAAGCAGCACCAATGAGTGACTAATCTCATCATTAAAAATAATCAGATGACTCTTGCGGATCAAGTTGTTGTGAACTCGCATGGCTGCGGTAGTAGTGACCCCAAGATGCAGGAACCAGGAGATTGATGTTCAGGTAAGAGTCTTTTAATAATCAAAACAGAGAAGGAAGATGTCGTGCATGTTAGGTTCTTAACAAAGTCAATCCTCGAGCGAGGCAGGCATATATAGCAGCCTGATTGGCAACTGCAAACAGGTGTGCCGGGCTGCCAATCCGGGACAGGTGAGGAAAACGAGCGCTCAAGAGGGGACGTGCAGGAAATGGAAATCAAATAGGAGCACTAGCAGGAACAGAAGTGAAGTGATAGATCGTCACACAAGTCTTTGTTTATTTGGTTTTAAAACAAATACAGTTTTAGCTAAAGAATAATCTTAAAGAGTCGATCGTATGCAAGCAATTTTAACTCTTTCTTACCTATATATAACCATTTTTGCGAATCTTTTCCTCTTAATACAACACATTTACTGAACAGGCTTTTAACAGTTCTTGCAATTGGACCCTGATTGCCCATTAAATATTAGCAACCTTTGTGCAGCGTCCATTTACACACATTTTTGTTAATTAGCCAACTTTGATTTGTAAACCAAGGGTAAATCCCTTAAGTGGTTCTCAACTGGACATATGGTGGGGTTTACTCTCATTTATTGCATCTAAATAACAAAGACCATTAGAAAAATAGCATTGATCATAAAAGTGACAGCAACCTCTTTTCTGCGTCATGGAGCATGATTTGCTGTTTTTGTGAACATGCAAATATTTTTTTGTCCGCGCAGGTTATGGTTGTTTGATGATCAGTGTGACACATGTCACCTTATCGAGACTAAATAGCCAAGGATTCACTGAGGTAACATTACCGCGATGTGGATCATGATTCCATTAAAGACACACATTCACACGGAGTGTAATTTAAAAGCAATTATGGGATCAGTAACCTTTGAAATCCAATCATCACCCAGCGTAGGCGATGTATGTCGTGCTGTTTCACCTGGACCGGTGGCAAAAGGAAACATTAATAAAATGTTAATCAATCACAGAGCAGACGACTGAGTTGGCAGGTAGGTCACAGGAGAGTCCGTTCAGCCCCAAAGCTGCAGGTAGGGTGGAGATTGTTCCGCAATATTACGTTACGTTATGTCTACACAGAAAGTGCGCAGACGGATTTTATGTCAAATTCAATACACCCCACATTACATTTTCTAACTTGTGCCACACGGCATACAAGGTATAAATAGTAACTCAGATTCATGTTCACGTTCATGCATGCAAGCTCCAACTTAGCCCTCTAGTTTTGCCATTGGAGGTGATTTTCCAGCTGTTGAAACCGTGGCACAAATTAACTGCTCAGCCATTGGAAGGAAAGGCAGGCAGGATACCAGTAATTACTGTCTGATTGGTAGATTGACTGCAATTAGCAAGTTGGAGTCATGGCAATTTGCATTTATTAAAAAAAAGGCTGTGGTTGTGCAGATAGTACAGGATGCTACGAACAATACTTGTAATAATCAATGTTTATTTATATAGCCCTAAACCACAAATGTCTCAAAGGGCTGCACAAACCACTACGACTACGACATCCTCGGAAGAACCCACAAAAGGGCAAGGAAAACTCACACCCAGTGGGCAAGGAGAACTCACATCCAGTGGGACGCCAGTGACAATGATGACTATGAGAACCTTGGAGAGGACCTCAAATGTGGGCAAACCCCCCCCTCTAGGGGACCGAAAGCAATGGATGTCGAGCGCGTCTAACATGATACTGTGAAAGTTCAATCCATAGTGGCTCCAACACAGCCGCCAGAGTTCAGTTCAAAGCGGATCCAAGACAGCAGCGAGAGTCCCGTCCACAGGAAACCATCCCAAGCGGAGTCGGATCAGCAGCGTAGAGATGTCCCCAACCAATACGCAGGCGAGCGGTCCATCCTGGGTCCCGACGAGCAGTCCATCCTGGGTCCCGACTCTGAACAGCCAGTACTTCATCCATGGTCATCGGACCGGACCCCCTCCACAAGGGAGGGGGGGACAGACGAGAAAAAGAAAAGAAGCGGCAGATCAGCTGGTCTAAAAAGTAGGTCTATTTAATGGCAATAGTATACAAATGAGTTTTAAGGTGAGACTTAAATGCTTTTACTGATGTAGCATCTCGAACTGTTACCGGGAGGGCATTCCAGAGTACTGGAGCCCAAACGGAAAACACTATATAGCCCGCAGACTTTTTTTGGGCTTTAGGAATCACTAATAAGCCGGAGTCTTTTGAACGCAGATTTCTTGCCGGGACATATGGTACAATACAATCGGCAAGATAGGATGGAGCTAGACCGTATCGTATTTTATACGTAAGTAGTAAAACCTTAAAGTCACATCTTAAGTGCACAGGAAGCCAGTGCAGGTGAGCCAGTATAGGCGTAATATGATCAAACTTTCTTGTTCTTGTCAAAAGTCTAGCAGCCGCATTTTGTACCAACTGTAATCTTTTAATGCTAGACATGGGGAAACCCGAAAATAATACGTTACAGTAATCGAGACGAGACATAACAAACGCATGGATAATGATCTCTGCGTCGTTAGTGGACAACATGGAACACATTTTAGCGATATTACGGAGATGAAAGAAGGCCGTTTTAGTAACGCTTTTAATGTGTGACTCAAAGGAGAGAGTTGGGTCGAATATTATACCCAGATTCTTTACAGAGTCGCCTTGTTTAATTGTTTGGTTGTCAAATGTTACAGTTGTATTATTAAATAGAGGTCGGTGTCTAGCAGGACCGATAATCAGCATTTCCGTTTTTTTGGCGTTGAGTTGCAAAAAGTTAGCGGACATCCATAGTTTAATTTCATTAAGACACGCCTCCAGCTGACTACAGTCCGGCGTGTTCGTCAGCTTTAGGGGCATGTAGAGTTGGGTGTCATCAGCATAACAGTGAAAGCTAATACCGTATTTACGTTGACGTAGTATTAAAGGTTTTTGTGACAAGGTACTAGAATGGGTACCTTGCACGGTACCAATTCCCGGTATAGTCCCTGGTATTTGATACTGGTACTCTGTGGTACCATGTTTCGGTACTTTTGTGTTTGTTAATGAATGATACAGTAAGTATATTGTAGATTCTAAGACATTACATGGCATTTTTGTATAGGCTATGGTGGGTTGTCTAGCTCGAAACAGTCTTTGCCACGAAGCTAAATGCTCCAAACGAGTCTCATGCACTCAACAAAGTGTTTCTATTGTAAGTAATGTACTTATTACACACCAGCTGTTTGATTTAAACATGCATCTTAGCCATAGATTTCATTTCTAAATTTGGAGTTGATGAAAATGCTATGTGAAATTGCAAATTCTAATCATTTAGAAAAGTGCAGCCTTACTGTACGTTCGTACATTTTCCCTCAGGCTTACTTGCTTTGTTGGCACTGAAACATTTAACCGTGGAGGAAGGCGTGGCCTGGCCTGCGGGCCTGCCGCGGAAGGGGGTGTGCAAGGCCCGGCCTAGAAGACAGCGACAGGTGAGTAGATGACTATGAGAAACCTTAGATAGGACCGAATATGTGGGCAACCCCCCCCCCCGCCCTCTAGGCGAACCAAAAGCAATGGATGTCAAGAGGGTGTAACATGATACTGTGAAAGTTCAATCCATAGTGGATCCATCACAACCGTGAGAGTTCAGTCCAAAGTGGATCCAAAACAGCAGAGAGAGTCCCGTCCACAGTGGAGCTAGCAGGAAAACCACCACAAGCGGAGGCGGATCAGCAGCGCAGAGATGTCCCCAACCGATACACAGGCGAGCGGTCCATCTTGGGTCCTGGCTCTGTACGAGCGGTCAATCCTGGGTCACGACTGTGTACGAGCAGTCCATCCTGGGTCCCGACTCAGGACAGCCAGCACCTCATCCATGGCCACCGGACCGGACCCCTCCAGTGGGACAGAGGAGAAAAAGAAAAGAAGCGGCAGATCAACTGGTCTAAAAAGGGAGTCTATTTAAAGGCTAGAGTATACAAATGAGTTTTAAGGTGAGACTTAAATGCTTCTACTGAGGTAGCATCTCAAACTGGTACCGGGAGGGCATTCTAGAGTACTGGAGCCTGAACGGAAAACGCTCTATATGCATTATGACATAAGTGCGTATAACACGGCATATCGGACACATCATTGAGCGCTGTCTTAGTCCTTCTTTTCCTCAGGCCTTACGGGCCTGTTCACGGTGGTGGGTTTTTGTTGCATGCTACAGCCAAATGCTTTTTTGATTGGCCTGCTTGATTGTCTTCGGCTTTAGCGTTGTGTTTTGTGTATTTTGTAATTTCTTCTCCACGATGAGGGAGAGTCCATAACATGCTACATGGCTGTGTGAATGATGGTGTGGGTGCATTTGATCTAATGTAAGCAATTGTATTGGCCCACCGTGACCTGTTTAATAGGTCTGATCTGACAAGGCAACATTTATTGGCAGCATTTGAATTTTGTGACCCCCCCAGGAAAAGAACATTAAACCCCTGCAGTATAAAACATAGGAAAAAAACTAGCGGTGTACAGTCCGGAAATCACTGTACTAAGTTTATAGCGGCAACAAGGGCACACTGCAGAAAGATAATTGACCCCCTCCCCCCCCAAAAAAAAATAAAAAATTAAAACAATCAAACAGAAATGGAAAGAGCAAAAGCCACACATGATATTTTTATTCTAGCCTGTCCCAGTCTGTGATTTTATATCCTTTTTATTGTAACCTTGAGGTACATTAATAAAATATAATTTGCCCAATGTTTGTATTGCTTGTAGTGTAGTATGTGTTTGTCTCTGTAAGATTTAAGTTAGTCCTGTATGTTTAATGGTTGTCCTGATCTTATCGGCTGCAAGTTAACCTTTACGTACCAATAAATTGACCAAACCTGTTTTTGATTACAGAAAAATCATTGTCAAAACCTTTCTACATAAAATATTACTTACAGTGTATTAGGGTTGTACGGTATACAGGTACTAATAAAGTACAGCGGTACTAATGACCGAGACAACGGTACTATACTGCTTCAGAAAAACACCAGTACTTTGTATGGCGTGCCATCGTCAAGGTTGTGACTTTGCTGGTAAAACGAGGGGAGGCACATGTTAGGCAACGCAAACAGAGACAGTGTCAAGCTAGAAAAGGACAAATGGCTGCATTTTGGCTTCAAAACTAACAATAAAGTTGCAGCTGGAAACACTGAAGCGCCATTCTGCAAGAGGTGCTTTGCTCTTGCACTTGTTAGCTAGCTAGCAGCTACTAGAGCCCAACCAAATTCTGCAGGCTAAAGAGCGTTTTCTATTCGGGCTCCAGTACTCTAACAATTAGAGGTGCTACCTCGATAGAAGCATTTAGGTCCCATCTTAAAACTTATTTATACACCTTATTCTTTAAATAGGTTGATCTGCCGTCTCTCTTATCTGCTCTGCCTCCCTCTCCTGCGTTCAGAGATTATCAGGTGGCCACAGATCAGATCAGGAGGAGGCGCTTACTGTTCAAAGTTGGGACCCGGGATGGAGCATTGCTCTGTGCATCAGTTGGTGACGTCTCTGCCCTGCTAACTTGTATACATACAAAAGGATCCACTGATGGCCTCCCTATGAGCTGGACTCTCTCGTTATAAACTGTATCCACTCGGCATCCATTGCACCGGTCACCCGAGGCGGATCCCAACATCTATGGTCCCATCCAAGGTTTCTTGATATCCCCATTGGTTAAGTTTTTTTCCTGCCCTGATGTGGATCTGCAGCCCTTCGAGATATTTGTGATTAAGGGTTATTTAACTAAACTTTGATTGGTTGATTGACTAATGTCCATTCGCAGTCAGTAGTGTTTAAGTAATTTCTAAATCACTAATTTTAAACTAGGTTTCTTACAAATATAATCCCACCAGGACGAGGAGTAGCGAAACATGCTTTACGACCTCGGATAGCTTCCCCTGTAGCTTAGCTGTTGAAACAATACCAAGTAGAAGAGCCGTACATAGTTGATACTACAATAATTAGTCAATATTTTTTACTATCACAACCTTTTTTATTTCTTATAAACCCAGGAAAATGTGTCCCTGGACACAAGAGGACTTTAAATATGACCAATGTATGACTCTGTAACTACGTGGATTAATACAAACATTTGTTGTATCACCCAAAACTTATGAAAAGTATCTAACAACAGAAGAACAAGTGATTATTACATGTGAACAAAAATGTAGATAGAACATGTTAAAACAGAAAGTAAGCAGATAATAACAGTAAATGAACAACAACTGCATCTGCATGTTATCCATACATCTCTGTGCCATGTCTGTTTTAGCACCGCCGGTAAATAGCATGTTTGCGTCGATTAGCATAGCATGTTAGCATCGATTAGCTGGGAGTCAACATCAACAAAACTCACCTTCGTGATTTCGTTGACTTTATCGTTGCAAATGCATCTGCATGTTATCCATACATCTCTGTGCCATGTCTGCCTTAGCACCGCCGGTAAATAGCATGTTAGCATCGATTAGCGTAGCATGTTAGCATCGATTAGCTGGCAGTCACGCCAAAACCAAATATGTCTGATTAGCACATAAGTCAACATCAACAAAACTCACCTTTGTGATTTTGTTGACTTTATCGTTGCAAATGCATCTGCAGGTTATCCGTACATCTCTGTGCCATGTCTGTCATCGCCGGTAAAATGTGGAGACACTTTGGCACATTCAATGGGGGTCTGGCGGCAGACACTTTCGCATCTTCGGGCCACTGGTGCAACTTGAATCCCTCCCTGTTAGTCTTGTTACACCCTCCGACAACACACCGACGAGGCATGATGTCTCCAAAGTTCCAAAAAATAGTCGAAAAAACGGATAATAACAGAGCTGAGACCCGGTGTTTGTAATGTGTTGAAAATGAAAATGGCGGCTGTATTACCTCGGAGACGTCACGTTCTGACGTCATCACCACATGAGCGATAAACAGAAAGGCGTTTAATTCACCAAAATTCACCCACTTAGAGTTCGGAAATCGGTTCGAAAAATATATGGTCTTTTTTCTGCACCATATATTGACGCTTACATAGGTCTGGTGATAATGTTCCCCTTTAGGAACCACTGGTGTAGAGTCTACCTGGAGGCACAGACCGACTTCTACTGTAGTCCAATGTGTTCACATGAAACACGGTTTTAAACCAGCGTGTTGGAATTTATTTGATCCTTCTGTTGTATCTGTGTGGTTCGTCCCCAGCAGCACTGAGGATAGTCTCAGCAGTGGTCCTCCCTTATCATAGCACATTTAACAGGGGGATAATCCAATCAGGTGGGATAACAGGGTCTCTGTGAGTGGAGGAGGATCAGGCGAGTGCTCCTCTGCTTCCCATTAGTGTATGTCTTTCCAGCCGGGCCTACTCTAATCCCATTTCCCCATCTAAAGCCTTAACCCAAACAAGCAGACTGGACAATAATCTCTGGTCACACTCCTGCCGGTCGCCCAGGGCCTCCTGATGCTGCACATGGTAGGCTGGTCGGAGAGATGCCAGGAGGCTAAAAAAAGGACTAAATCTATCCTGCTCAGGCATGCAACCACTGATTTGTGTTATTGTCAACAGCTTTGTCCCATTAAAATGACTTGTAATGAGGTAACGGTCTAAGAAAAGAGTCGATGGAGAGAAATGGCACAAAGGGTTGCTGGATTTTAGTTTCCCTCTCGGTCTCTCCCGGTTTCGACTGCACATGTGGCCCAGATGCAAGGTGCCGATCCAAAGTCATGATCATCGGGACCCACCCCAAGTGTCTCAGATCACTTCCACACTCACCAAGGACCCTGGAAAAAGTAGCCTCAGCCACATTTTTCATTTCTTATGGTTTCCATAAGAAAAAAAAACGTTCCCCAAACATTCCAAAGAATTCCGGCTGAACAATGGTTGGTGCAACAGCATGTTCCTCGGATATGATTTTCCAGCTCCGTGATTACATGTTCCATATGGCAGACGTTAGTGCAATTTCATTTAAGTTTTAAAAATTGTAACACAATGTAGGCCTGATGGTTTTTCGAGGTTTTTTTTTTTTTGCATGAATCCCCACTGAGGCGTTCATTATCTTCCTCTTTGTTTACATTTCCCACTTGAGTATGTCAAAAGAACGGCGAAGGTTAACACACGAGCAAATCAGTCATTAGAATAAATCAACCCTCAAACCGTTAAATGACTTTGTATTCCCAAGGCAACTTTTAAATCCAATTTTTCAAACTGCATCCCACTATTATTGATATTTTTACACCCAATGTTCCCTTAATTATAAACTCAATACATGCTGATGGCGCAATGATTGCATGCTCAGTTATGAAAATGCTATTCAACAAAAGCCCCATGCTGTGTACATGTTAATAAAATGTATTTTCAAAAAAAAAAAAAATGTTTCCAAGATTGCGCTGCTGTAGTGCCTGCTGTTGGCAGGAGCGCTGTGCTTTTGTGTCATCCTTTTGTGTTTCCCTCTTGTTTTTCATGTGTTATTATATTTTCTTGCCTTTTGGTCCAGGACCCTTTGGGACTGTGTGACAAGCGGTGGCACTTTCGTGACCTCTGTGGTTCTTTTTTTGTGGACTTCTGGATCTGCCTCCCGGGAGCCTTTTGGCCATGGAGACCAACTGCTGGGTCTCTGCCACACCGGAGTCGGTTTGGAGGGACTGGAGAAGATGCGGATGAGGGGACAGGGCTGCGGAGCTAGCACTGAGCGCTGGGACGGAGAGGCTTCGCGGTGTCTTGGCTGGGTGAGCAGGTGTCGGACACCTCAGTCTCCTTGGACGTATCCTCGCTCATCCATGCGGACTGGAAACTGGCCGAGAGTGGAATCGGCTGTCTTGGTTGCTTTGTTGGGTCTACTCCTGTCTCTGGCCATGCTCCCTCCACCCCAGCGGACGATGGCGTGGAACACCGCAGAGGCCACCACAGTGGATATGTTTCTTTTACTTTTTACTCATAGCTGTATGTAGAAGTGTCTGGTTGTTTCTGCTGCTTTAATGTCTTTAATGTCCTCTGTGTTCTTTGATGTTTGATGTTTCCCCCTTACACACATGTAAGAGGGATGTGTTCTATGGCTATGAGTTGTTTTTTTTTTCCTTGGTCTCAGTCTGCACCCCCTCTCCAGGGCCCAGGCTAAGACCAATTTTTAAATTTGATTTTAATCTTCTATTTTTTTCTCCCATCCCCCTGTTTATCTGTATCTCATCTTTTTTGTAAGGGGCGCTGGAAGCCGGCAGACCCGTCAGCGATCCTGTTCTGTTTCCCTGTAATGTTTGTCTGATCTTGAATGGGATTGTGCTGAAAATGTTAATTTTCCTAAAGGAACTCTCCTGACGGAATAAATAAAGTACTATCTAATCTTATCTAACACAGATAAAACTACAGTATTCTGTTGTGGTAACAGTGTGCTCCCCTTTGCTATCGTTATTGTTATAAGCTAAGCCCTGTTAAAAAAGAAAACAAAAAAAATTGGTCCTCGGTGGGGCTCTGTGTTCCATATTTTGCCGTCCGTTCTCTTGTTTTACAATCTACCGTATTTTTCGGAGTATACGTCGCTCCGCAGTATAAGTCGCACCTGCCGAAAATGATAATAAAGGAGCAAAAAAATATATATAGGTCGCACTGGAGTATAAATCACTTTTTTTGGGGACATTTATTTGATAAAGCCCAACACCACGAATAGACATTTGAAAGGCAATTTAAAATAAATAAAGAATAGTGAACAACAGGCTGAATAAGTGTATGTTATATGACGCATAAATAACCAAAAAAGATGTATTTTTTTTGTTTTTTTTTTACAATTTCAAACTTTGATCTAAAAAAGAAAAACATGTGTGGAGTTTATCACAGCAATGATTGGTCTCATCATCTCCTGTTGTGCTGACCCACAGACCTGCGTGGGGCCTGCATGGTGATTTGTTTCCTTGATGCTCCACTCAAAATATACACAGAGACCTCAGTGGAAGCATTGCCAAGTCTGCATGAGTGCAGCGGGACAAAGTGATGGACAGAGGGGGCAGATGGCGCAGGAGACTGATCCTGGAAGACTCTACTGGTATGGGCCGGTAAGAAGCCCCCCGAATTGCACAAAGCTCGCCTTGTCTGAGATAAGCGACAGGCACCAGGTGGGCCTTACGGCACTATTTTCACAATCAGAAACAGTTTGTTTTCTTAAGGCCTCAGCGCCGGGCCGGTCAGGCCAGCAGCTTGCTGGCAGTCTCGGAGGTTGTGCTGTGAGCACAGTTAGTCACAGGAAAAACGGGGGTCTCCTACAGGGTGGGCTCGTGGGAGCTCCCAAACATGTGCCTCTTCTTTTACGTTGTTTGTTTATTTAAAAGATCCCTTACACAACGGTTTGCAGTTTGATGATACATGACTTGGGCATGTGTAAAATGTATTATTCTGATTTTTTTCTTTTTTTGTGGTTAAATAATGGTGTAATTCTCATCTAATTGTATTTCTGCCAGTTTTATTACATACGGAACAACTTTACGTTTGCCAATATAAATAGATTGATCCTTCTTAAAACATACAAATGGGTATTTAGTCGTAGATAACCACAATTATGCTCCCATGTATGCCATTATCTAAATCCAGTCTCTGGTTTTAATTGAACTTTTCACCAGGTACAATTTTTTTAAGCTACAAATTATGTGATGAGATAATCTAGTGGTTTCTCTTCAGGCAAATTTCATTATTTTCTTTTCCCCGTCCCATGGTATGTCTTGGCCCATCGGAGGCAGCTGGTCGCCAGGACTCTCGCTCTTTGGCTCCTCAGAAACGGGAAATGGTAATGGTATTGCACTAGTTTTCCTCCTCTCTATCAGTTCCCATTTTTCTCTTCCACTGAATTAAAAAAGCGGGGAAAAATTGGCTTGAAATAAAATATACGAGTGGAATAAATGAGGCAACCCCTGCAACACACAATGGGCCTGATTTACGAAAGGTTTGTGTGTATTAAAACACGTGCATACTTGATGGCGCACGCAAAGCTGATCTATAAACTCGTGCGCAGATTATTGCACCTCTTAAATGATCAAAAGAGCAAGTGCAATGCACTTAGCGTGTCTGTCTTGTATATTTAGGGTATATGATTTTTTTTTTGTATTTACTCATTTTAATACAACAATACAATTTCATATTTTTATTACAACAACAAGCTAAATTGATCATTTATGAGATAGGCTCCAGCACCCTCCGCGACCCCGTAAGTGACAAGCGAAAGAAAATGAATGGATGGATGGATGGAATACAACAACAACCTCATTTACTCATTTTAATAAAACAATATTAATAAAACAACCATCTAAGTTAATAATTTAATACAATAACTCTAATTTAGTCATTTTAATACAACAATACAATTGTATTGTTTTTAATACAATGATAATCTACATTAATAATTTAATACAACAATTTTATTGACTGAACAATACAAGTCATTTTTTAAAATAATAATAATAATATATTTTATTGGTAAAAAAAAACAAACACATTACGTTGAGCAAACAACTTCAAAATGCCACAGTATAAACATTTGTGATAATTATAAAATATAATAAAAATAAATAAAATATACAATAAATAAAATATACAACTACAAACAGCCCAATAGCTAGAACCAGCATGCATATCTGTTCCACAGAATGGGAGCAGCGGAGCAGGAAGCCCAATCTCCCATAGTTCGTAGGAATTATTAATCAGTCCGGCAGTATAATACACATCCATCCATCCATTTTCTACCGATTGTCCTTTTCGGGGTCGGGGGGGGCTGGAACCTATCTCAGCTGCATTCCGAAGATTCCGAGGCACATGCACTAACCCCTGTACCACCGTGCTGCCAAATATAGTACACAATAATACAATAATAACACAATTACACTTCCAAAACCAAACTCGGCCCAGCAACATTCAGAATAGCAATCAACAGCGCAATTGAGAAGACACACAAACGTGACACAAAATAATCCTTAAGTAGTCAAACAAAAATGAATAATATCAACAACAGTATAAATATTAATAACAATTCCAACATGGCGGCGATTAGAAATCCCTCATTGACATGATCATCACAGTTATTTATAAAAAATAAAATCAACACATATAAGAAGATTATTTACATTCCTGCAATACTGGGAGAAGGAGGTGCAAATGTAATCATTTAGCAATAAGAATTTGATTTATTAGGACTAAAACATGTTTTGGGACTGCTGTTTTTGCGCTTATGTTTAGATACACGCACAAATGGATATGAGAAAAATGGGATTACACTACAAAGACAGACGATGGAGAGAGAATCCTCCGTAAGTGTGTCAACATATTTGTACTGTCATGAATAAAATAAAAAAATAGACAAATCAGCAATATAAGTATACAATTTTATAGCTGCCAGATAAATCAAAGATCTGATTAAAACAAATTCAAAAAAATGTATTTAGCGGCCACAATGTGATTTGTCAGGACTTAAAATGTTTTGGGATCATTTTTTTGCGTCAATATTTAGTATGTCAGGAATATTGGCACACATTAGCACATTTGAGCACAAATGCTTGTGGGAAAGGAGGGGATTAACAGCAGTGGATTTAGACTGTCAAAAAAAAAACTGACTTATTTTCTATTCAGCAATGTCATTTTATACTTGTACACCGGCTAGATGAATCAATGGTCTGATTAAAAAAAAAAAAAAATTCTTTATTTTTTCTCAGCCGTCGTTATTTTTTGACGCTTGTTTTTTTTTTTTTATATGGCTGATTACTTATCTCCCATTTGATAAAACATCTCGCAACATGCATTTCCATGCATTGAGCATGCATTTCAAGTTATTCCAGAGGTACCATCACTCCCAGAGAGCAGCTTCTGCATGCTAAAAAAAATAGGTTTTGTTGTATCGATGAGTGTTTCTTAACCATAGGGCAAGGGCCCATCGTTGGGCCTCAAGCGCCCCCTAGAGGGTCGCTAAACAAATATCTGTTTCTCAGCTGTGCTCCAAATGGGTCGCAGCGATATTCAGTTGTAATAAAGTTTTCCGCCACTTGTGGACGTAATGACAAAATCAAACAAACAGAGGTTTGGAGCTAAAGCTAAAGGTTGTTATAAGTGCAAAAATGATGACCAAGGTGGGGAAATTTTATTTTTAGTTGTAGTTTAATTTTATTGACAGTTTATCGAAAAAAAAAATATATACATATCTAAGTATATATATTATAATTTTAATTTTGTTGGAATGTATTCATTTTAGCATTGTGTATTTATATGTACATTTTCAAAATGAGTTTTATGAGGACCTTCTTTTGCAGTAGACTTTATTTGTTTGTATCCATTATTTACATTTTTTTATTTTTTAGGTTTATCCTGTAAAACTTGAACTAGGTTGGATGTAGGTATTTTATACCATTAAAATAAAAAGTGAGGTTGCTAATTCAGTGTTTTTATTTGAGTGAGCCCCTGGCCCCCTCTGTATTGGAAAAGGTTACGAACCCCGGGGTCGAAATCATACTTCTACATTGTATCGCCTACACAAAGTTTTTGTGTACTGCATATTCCACAACATGATGAAACAACACAGGCTGGCCAGTTTGATGATGTCATAAATGTGGGGGGATAAGAGTGTCTCCAAGGGTACAGCCTGTTCAGTTCATGGAAAACCTTATTTAAATAGGGCGGTCTGTACCACTTCTGCCCTACAATTTTTTACTTGGCGCAAAGTATTTAACACTTATTTGGATCTTAGTAGATCAGGCCCAATGTATTTGTGTATTTCGTAGCTGCTAGATAGTCAACAATTTAAAGTTACAGTCAGATTGCTCATGGTGTGTGGTCTTTTACACACCAATTATGATTCTGGACAAAACAGTTGCTGTGTTTTGCAGTGTACTTAGTTGAATTTGCTTCTAGACTGATTAGGCCATTAGTGGAGATGGTACACATTTTGTCTCACCTGAGGATGGCAGTTATCAATCACAGTTTTTCGATAATTTTAATTTAAAACAGTGATACTAATCGTCGGACGTTATTATTATCGTTCATCGTGACACCCCCTACTTAGTAGAGCATGCATACTTGCCAACCCTCCCGATTTTCCCTGAAGACTCCCGAATTTCAGTGCCCCTACCGAAAATCTCCCGGGGCAACCATTTTCCCTAATATCGCACGATTTTCATCTGGACAACAATATTGGGTGCGTGCCTTTAGCGTCCTCTCTCACCTGAAAAGGAGACTATTATATATGTCTCCGTTATCCTTAGGTTTATCTATAACCCATAAAGTAGGCAGGCACGGAGCTATTCCATCATGCATTGGTTCAAAACTACGGCAAGTAGTAATGTCCAAAAACATAACAGAGACGAAGCAGAAAAACGAAGAAGGGACATGGCGACGACGAGTAAGAAGAAGAAGTACGCTTGCTTGTTCCAAAATATTGGGAAAAAATCATTTCAGTTCATCCAGGACAGCTCGAAGGGGAAGGGGTATGCTGCCTACAAATTTTGGAGATCAGACTTCTGCATTGAACACGGTGGCCCAACGGAAATACTCATTCATGAACGGATGACTTTATATATATATTTCGGAGGTCTCAAGGGTGGCAAGTATGAGAGCATGTGCAACACTACCCCTAATAGTTCACACAATTGTATAGTTTGCACACCCTATTTAGCCCTTTTTAATTGGGATCTTAGTACAAACGTATATCAGGCTCCGGGTTTTTTCTTGGAAAATGTCAGACAGGTGTGCGATTAATTAAAGAACAAATGGGAAAAAAAATGCACAATTTACTTTTTAAAAATAGCACATCTAATCAAATCATTTGTATTGATAAACGCGAAAACAGAGGGTAGTTCAGTAGACATCACTGTTTTATGCAGAGTAATGTGGATTAACGAGAATGCTAGTGTTTTAATTCTTTCTACTGGGCACCTGCGTGCAATATATCCTCATATGTTAATATCTAATGAATTAATAAGAAATGGAACCCTGGGATCGACGACACATCTTCAGATGGGGGAGTGTGAATGGAACATTCTGTCTTTACGTCATAATATGCTAATTGTCTACGTTCGTTGAGGTTGGCACAGTAAGGCCTTCATTGAGTCACACATTCCACCTTCACAGGTCTCTCTCGCTCGCTCTCTTGCACACACACACAGACACACACACACACACACACACACACACACTCTTGTATTTCTTACCTTCTTGAGACCTGAGAAAAATGCCTACCTCTATAGGACCACCCTTTCTCGATATATAAAGAAGTGATTTAAAACATTAATAATATACACATATAATGCAAATATAAAAAAGCTTGTTGTGAAAAATGAGTTCAATTTCCACAAAAAAAAAGGTAGTAATTTCACAAGAATAACTGAGAATTTTGACTTTATTATTATAAAAGTCGTTATTTTACTCAACGCAGGTTAAAATTTAACAAGAAAAACTGAAAATGCGCGCAACATTATGATAAACATTGGAATTTTACTCAATAACAGTCACAATTTTACAAGAAAAAGCTTAAATTGTTGACAATTTTATGAAAAGAGTCTTAATTTTTCCTGAAAAGAGTCACAATTTTATAAGAAAGCTTTAACATTTGGGCAACATTATAATAATAATCGGAATTTCACTTGGTAAAATTATGACAAAAGTCATAATTTTACTCAAAAAATGTCACTATTTTACAAGAACAGCAAAAAAAATTGGCAATATTGTAACAAAGGTGAACATTCTGTATGACAAATTTTGTCATATTGCAATATTACAGAAACAGAAAGAATATGAGAAATCATTCCCAATTTTATGGGAAAAAAATTGGCACATTGTGAGAAGGACTGTTTTTACTAATTGTATTTTTTTCAATTTTTTGTTTGCAATTGTTTTTTAATATTCATTATTTACTTCAAGTTATTATAGCATATTTCTCAATATATGTATTGTTTTAATTAATTTTGGCCTAAGGAGGCACATTTCAATTTCTTACACACACTTGTTATTTCATGTGTTGACCAGAGGGGGAAGCACTTTTAAAACCGACACACAGTCAATTTGAAAAATCCCTTATTTTTGGAACCACCTTCATTTTGATTGATGTCACCACCGAGGGTTCGAATGAGATCTCTATTTTTTGTTTTTTGTAATGTGCTTTAGGCCGGTGACAAACGAGTCACGGACCACAGATGCCCCCTGTGCCGCACTTTGGGCGACCCAGCTGCAGATGATAACTGTTAATGGCCTCTATAGTCTTAGTACCGTAGGGTATTTGTTCATCCTGTGGTCACATATGGGACGCGAGTTGTCTTACGTCAGCACCGGAAGTCGTAAAACTAGCTGTTAACCTGTTATTTTTTCGGGGATGAATAGGCAAGTCCTTCTTTAAATGCCGTCTTGTTTTATCATAAATTGCTGCCTTTGCACCTGTCATTGTTTAATTTTGTCTGCACATTAGAGTTTTTTTTAGAGTCGCTATTACACATTTCCCAATATTTTGGTCTTCACACAGTTCTCCAAATCAACTCTTAGCTTGTCACATCAGTTAATTTCACTTTCAAAATGCACTAAAACTACCAAATCACTTCATACATGTCTCAAATCAACTCATTTTTCCAGAACACTAACAAAGGTTGACAGACCACAAACACACTTTTTCACCCACAAAACAATGACCGAAAAAACTTGAACAGCAGGTAGCATTTTACAATGTTTTCTTGTGTAAAACAAGGACATCTCTGTTTATAATTCACAGCAAACTATATGTTACTGGAATGAATCAGACATGATGCAGAATGCTTCAAGATATTTTATGACTTTCATTGTTTTTTTGTGATTCCAAAATACAATGAATTGTATACACACCATTTACTGATACAGATACAACAGTAATGCTAATGTACTCAGCAGTTATCTCCTTTTGTAATAAATTTGAAAGAATAAAACCTGTCTAGATGTTCATCTACAATGAGAATCATCTGTGGTTGGTGGAATTGTCCAATTGTTTTTATAGCATTAAATTTTACCATTTAAAATATATGTCATTAAAACATTACTGTCAGGCTTGGCACTGACAGTTTGTTTGTGTTTTAGTTTTTCTTGTGTGTGTTTGGTATTTCCTGTTTTTAGCTCCTGTCAGCGCTCTTATTTTGTCTGTTTCCTGTTTTGTTCCATGTGCGCTGGTTTCCCCTCAGCTGCGGCTGATTGGCACCTGGCAACACCTGGTGTCAATCAGCCCGCTCCTATTTTTACCTGCTTTGTCTTCCAGTCAGTGCTGGATTATTGTATTGTCGATGTCGCTCTTGTCGTTGCTACCTGTCGTATCATATCGTGTCCATGCAGCGTTGCGGTAAGCTATATTTGATTGCGGTTTTTAGCTTACTGCCCTTTGTTCACTGCTTCTAAGTTTGTTTTTCATATTACATGTACGACTTCTGTTTCCTGCTCGATACCTGCTAGCTTCCACGCTAGGCCTTTTTGTTTTTGCTAGCTTCCATGCTAAGCTCCGTTTAGTTTCTAGTTCCCATGCTAGCTCTCTTTGTTTGTTATCCGCCCCTTTCGTTTGGTTTTGTCTTAGTGTTTTATTAAATCATGTTTTCCTACTCCTTGCCTGCCTCCTTCTCTGCATCTTGGTGTTCGTCACAAACTAAGTCTGACAATTACTGTAGAATTGTAGCAAATTGCTGTCTTATTCAAGTTTGTATTATGTTATTGTTTTGAACTTAAGTTTAACAGTTTTGAAAACAATATGTAAGCATGTGCAAATTGGCCGGTAAGTACACAGAGTTTTGCCGGTTGCTGTGTCGAAATGAGAAAATAATGAATGTAATTTGAAAGATGTAGTCATTAAATGCATTTTGGGCCAAAGCAATGATGATTGATCCTCAGTTTAGCCCATTAATGCTGCTCACTGTGTGAAGACTTTTGAAAAAGTGACCTAAGTATTGGGAAATGTGTCTTAGCGACTGTAAAAAAAACTGTAAATCAACAACAAGGGGATTTAGATGCAATAGTAATGCCGTCCGTAGGGGACGGCATGGCGAAGTTGGGAGAGTGGCCGTGCCAGCAATCTGAGGGTTACTGGTTCAATCCCCACCTTCTACCATCCTAGTCACGTCCGTTGTGTCCTTGAGCAAGACACTTCACCCTTGCTCCTGATGGGTCCTGGTTAGCGCCTTGCATGGCAGCTCCCGCCATCAGTGTGTGAATGGGTGAATGTGGAAATAGTGTCAAAGCGCTTTGAGTTCCTTAAAAAAGGTAGAAAAGCGCTATACAAGTATAACCTTTAAAAGCATTACACAAATCCTGACTTTGGAGCAATGTTCACGGACTTTAGTCTGTGTCCCTCTATTACAGGGGTAGGTAACCTATGGCTCTAGAGCCAGATGTGGCTCTTTTGATGACTGCAACTGGCTCTCAGATAAATCTTAGCTGACATTGCTTAACACGGTAAGTAATGAAAAATTCCGCTGGTAGTTACAGTGTCACAAATAACGTTCAATATATAAAACATTCTCATGCATTTTAATCCATCCATCCGGTTTCTACCGCACCTGTTCAAGAAGTCGCATTTTTGGTAAGAAGTGTTTTATTTATTGTTGGTTAGCTTCAGAATAACACTGTTATTAAAAAGAATAAGAGACTTATTATACTCTAAAAATGTTGGTCTTACTTAAAAATGCACGCATTTAGTTGTATTCAGTCTTAAAAAATATATTATATGGCTCTCACGGAAATATTTTTAAATATTTGGCTTGCATGGCTCCCTCAGCCAAAAAGGTTCCCGACCCCTGCTCAATTAGATACAATTATTTTCCATATTTGGACTATGATTTTGGTCTGAACTTGTTCACCGGTCCTCATATGGAAGGTACTTGCTGATGTCTCAAGAAGGGTAGAAATACAAGAACACACACACACACAGGCGTGCACACTCCGTGTGTCACTTTACTCGTGTAATGTGACCTAGAGGAGCACCAACGAGCCCATGGAAGGTCTGCAGCCCGAGGCCCTCTGACACCTCTCCCCAGCCTTGTTGAAATGTTTATTTATAACTCTGGTCCCAGCTCCTCCTCCCCCCTGGCGTCTGCCAACCACCATGCCAATCCAAACACACTTGGCCTCTCCAGACTGATCCAGAGCATGATTTCAGAAAGAAGAGAGAACACTTTCCCCTCTTTTCCACTTTCTCATGCCCAAAAACTCCCTCCCACCGGTCTGACTGTGTCTTCCAAAGAATAATGCTTAAGCAGAGGAGGAGAACCTTGCAGGAAAGGGGAGGGATGGAAGGAAAACGAAGGGAGCAGAGGTTTACTCTTTCCAGCCTGGGCTGCTAAATTGGTTTCAGAGCAGCAGTTGGACTCCGGGGATACACGGCGCACACTGTCGACCAGCCATGTTTGCTTTTGTGGGGTGCACGAAATCTGATCTCCATCCGCGTAGCCAACCCACATCCCACATCCCATCAGTCATAACCACCAAGAATGAAGAGCGTAAAGAAACAGTGGCCCCAAAGAGCGATCGCTGATACCTTAACACCAAGAAACCCAAACATAAAAATAGTGTTGTAACGATACCAATATTTTGGTACCTGTACTAAAACAATTTCGATACTTTTTGGTACTTTTCCAAAAAGAGGCTTTATTTTAACAAACAATCTTAGGGTACATGGAACATATGTTTGTTATTGCAGTTAAGTTCTTGAACAAAACAGTAAACATCACCATACAACTTCTCTTTTAGTAGTAAGTAAAATAACATCCATCCATCATCTTCCGCTTATCTGAGGTTGGGTAGCGGGGGCAGCAGCGCCCCCTGTAATTTATGGAATGTTCTTCGCTAACGACCATGATGTTTTGTGTTCAACAAATAGTTTTCCTATGAAACCGACAGAGACACTGAAAAGGTGTGTTATTGTTTTTGCTGAGGCGCCACCTTTTGGACAAGTTTGCCCACTGCAGGTCCATCCATCCATCCATCATCTTCCGCTTATCCGAGGTTGGGTCGCGGGGGCAGCAGCCTAAGCAGGGAAGCCCAGACTTCCCACTCTCCAGCCACTTCGTCTAGCTCTTCCCGGGGGATCCCGAGGCGTTCCCAGGCCAGCCGGGAGACATAGTCTTCCCACCGTGTCCTGGGTCTTCCCCGTGGCCTCCTACCGGTTGGACGTGCCCTAAACACCGACCTAGGGAGGCGTTCGGGTGGCATCCTGACCAGATGCCCGAACCACCTCATCTGGCTCCTCTCGATAGCTGCCTTTTGTTCTCCTAGCACTTATGCTAGTTAGCTCTTTGTTTTTTGCTATTTAACTGGCCTGTTTCAGTTACTCGTTCCCGTCTCGTAGTTTGTGTTACACTCTGTTTGTGTTCACATGTGACGACTCGTTTCTGTTTTTGGACTCGCTAGCTCCAACGCTTAGCCTCCTTGTTTCTGTATGTACTCGCTAGCACTTATGCTAGTTAGCTCTTTGTTTTGCCTTTGGTACTCAGTGTTTTTATTATTAGCCTCCATCCATCCATCCATCCATCATCTTCCGCTTATCCGAGGTCGGGTCGCAGGGGCAGCAGCCTAAGCAGGGAAGCCCAGACTTCCCTATCTCCAGCCACTTCGTCTAGCTCTTCCCGGGGGATCCCGAGGCGTTCCCAGGCCAGCCGGGAGACATAGTCTTCCGAACGTGTCCTGGCTCTTCCCCGTGGCCTCCTACCAGCTGGACGTGCCCTAAACACATCCCTAGGGAGGCGTTCGGGTGGCATCCTGACCAGATGCCCGAACCACCTCATCTGGCTTCTCTCGATGTGGAGGAGCAGCGGCTTTACGTTGAGCTCCTCCCGGATGGCAGAGCTTCTCACCCTATCTCTAAGGGAGAGCCCCGCCACCCGGCGGAGGAAACTCATTTCGGCCGCTTGTACCCGTGATCTTATCCTTTCGGTCATGACCCAAAGCTCATGACCATAGGTGAGGATGGGAACGTAGATCGACCGGTAAATTGAGAGCTTTGCCTTCCGGCTCAGCTCCTTCTTTACCACAACGGATCGATACAACGTCCGCATTACTGAAGACGCCGCACCGATCCGCCTGTCGATCTCACGATCCACTCTTCCCCCACTCGTGAACAAGACTCCTAGGTACTTGAACTCCTCCACTTGGGGCAGGGTCTCCTCCCCAAACTGGAGATGGCACTCCACCCTTTTCCACCCTATTATTAGCCTGTTTTTAGTTTTTAATAAATCATTACTTCTTACCTTCGCTGTGTCCGTTGCCCGACTGCATCCAGAAAGAAGCACCATTTGCATCACGATGCCTGCCAGACGTCACAGTTACGTCACACAATATGTGCGGCCTTTTTTTTCCAGAGCATGGAGGGATGACAAGTGCTGGTCCCTGGTGAGGCAAAGGTTGAAGTCTCTCTAAATAGGTCTAATTGGGCCACGCCTGACACTGCCAACGCAGCCATTGCCAGACAGACAGGAGGCCACAGGGAAAAAACTGCAAACCCCCAGGGACTTTAACCACACTCTCCCCGCATCTTGGTGTGACTGCGATGCTTATTTGGTACCGCTTGGTCCAAGGGAGTGTTGCCAAATTACAGATACCGGTTGTTTATCTATAACATGTTCATACTCCACAGCTATGATTAGTTTGTTGCCCGAGGCATAACTCACTCTCTCAAAGCGGGACTTGTTTACCTCGGTGCGCCTGTGTGGGTTGTGTTTATGTCTCTTTTTTACTCATTAGTATGCGCGTGTCTGCACGCCTTCAGTATAGGCGTCTTTGTAGCAGCCGCTAAGGTCCGTGGCGCACCCAGCATCTTAAAGCTAAATGTAGCTCGACCTATATTGACAAGAACGGAGAGTTTCTCAGAGGAGTGAGATATGACTCCTGGAAATGACTGGCTTGAAGTGGCCAAAGATATGGAGGGGTGTGTCCAAGTTAAAGCATAGGGCATGTTGTCTTCTGTCTAAACCAGGGGTGTCCAAACTTTTTCCACTGAGGGCCGCACACGGAAAAATGAAAGCATGCGGGGGGCATTTTGATATTTTTCATTTTCAAACATAACAAAATATGTTTTATTTTTATTTTATTTTTTTACCTTTAGGGCTCCCGGGGACCATAAAGGGTCTCAGTTATTAAAATGTAAAACATAAGTCAAATTATATATGTTTTTGATTTATTTAACGCTTATAGTAAATCTCTATATCAATTTCAGTTTGATATAATGCCGGGGTGTCAAACTCAAATACAGAGTGGGCCAAAATTTAAAACCGAACAAAGCCGCGGGCCGAGGTTGAACAAATTAACCTTTTAATAGGGACCCAAACAAGTTTTGCATTGAATATTGAACAAGCAAGGCTTATATAACTTTATAGTGACATGCAAAATCGAGTTTCAAATGATAATAATAATAATAATAATACAAAAAAAATGGCACATCAAATAAAATGTCAATAAAAATAGTTGATTGGCAACACTAAATTGGCCCTAGTGTGTGAATGTGAGTGTGAATGTTGTCTGTCTATCTGTGTTGGCCCTGCAAAGAGGTGGCGACTTGTCCAGGGTGTACCCCACCTTCCGCCCTATTTTAGCTGAGAAAGGCACCAGCGACCCCAAAAAGGGAATAAGCGGTAGAAAATGGATGGATGAATGCCTCTTTTCGGCGATGGGGTTGAGGTGGATGGGGTTTGGTGATAGCGGGGGGTGTATATTTTAGCGTCCCGGAAGAGTTAGTGCTGCAAGGCGTTCTGGGTATTGGTTCTGTTGTGTTTATGTTGTGTTACGGTGCGGATGTTCTCCTGAAATGTGGTATTCCTGTTTGCTGTGGGTTCACAGTGTGGCGTATATTTGTAACAGTGTTAAAGTTATTTATACGGCCACCCTCAGTGTGACCTGTATGGCTGTTGACCAAGTATGCTTTTCATTCACTTGTGTGTGTGTATAAGCCGCATGTATTATGTGACTGGGCCGGCACGCTGTTTGTATGGAGGAAAAGCGGACGTGGAGACAGGTTGTAGAGAACGCCAAAGGCAGTGCCTTTAAAACCCACCCCAAATATTGTTGTCCGGGATGAAATTCGGGAGGGGCATTGAACTTCGGGAGTCTCCCGGGAAAATTGAGAGGGTTGGCAAGTAAGAGTGTTAGCGGTGAATGTGGTGTTACAGCGGCGGGGCCAGTTCTAATGTTAATTTGATGTTGCCTCAAGGGCCAAGTGAAATTACACAGCGGGCCAGATTTGGCCCGCGGGCCAGAGTTTGACACCATGATATAAAGTAATACAAAAAAAATGCCTTTTCTGTCAAAGAAAACCTTGTTTTTTATAGTAAAACTGAAATTTGCAATATTGAGTAATTAGAGCCCTAAAAGAGCAATAATACAGGACACCATTGATTTGAATTATTTTCATATTTTTGAGTAATCACAGTTAAAAGATCCATAAAATCCCATTAAATATATTCGGGATCCCAAAGGTCCCCCACTCATAAAGTCATACATTTTTATTAGCTTTTTTTTTTTTTAACTTTCAACACTTAAGTTACGAGATCAACTTCAGATATATATGTCGATTTTTTACGTTCGGACTATTCTTTCGTTTTTTTGATGTTCTTTTGTCAAACACAATGTTGATGTTTTTAATGGCAACCACACAATATATGCAATATTTTCCACACAAAGCATTTTAAAGTGAAATATTTTAAATAATTGGAGCCTTGGATAGGTCAATAATTCATTCTAACCTTTTTTTTTTTTTTTTTTCCTGAGCAATGGCAAAAAAAAAAAAAAAAAAAAAAGGTAGACAAAAGAAAAAAAAAAACAACCTGCATGGCAGCTTTGTGTCAACATTGCAATTTTTTTAGTTAGGTTTCCAGAATGTGTGGCGTGCCGGTAAACAATTAGCTATGTGCCGCACTTTGTTTGCCCCCGGTTTGGACTTAGACTTTCTTTTATTGTCATTCAAATTTGAACTTTACAGTACAGACAAGAACACAATTTTGTTGCATTAACTTGTTGTAGTGTAGGATAAAAGAGCAATAAGGTGCATATATAAATAAATAGATTACTGTACGGATAAATGTGGTGCACTTTTGCACATGCATCCACGTTTATGGATGTATGTTGTATTGTCTTTATATTCCAGCGAGTTAATCCCTTTTTGGGGGGCAATTGAATTGAATTTTTATGATGCGTTCAAGGGTCTTATAGCCTGAGGGAAGAAGCTGTTACAGAACCTGGAGGTTCTGCTAGGGGAGGCTGCGGAACCTCTAGTTAAATGGGGTTACTTACAATAAGTGGCCTTTAAAAACATGGCACATACTTTATAATTAGCAATGTAAAATGTAACACACAAACATAATGGGCCTGATTTACAAAAGGTTTGCATGTACTAAAACATGTGCAAACTTGATAGCACAAGCTGATCTACTAAACGTGTGCAAAGTAAGGTTGTCCCGATACCAATATGTTGGTACCGGTACTGCTACCAAAATATATTTCAGTACTTTGATTATTTTCTAAAAAAAAAAGGGGACCACAGCAAAATGGCATTATTGACTTTATTTTAACAAAATATCTTACGGTACATTAAACTTATGTTTCTTATTGCAATCAAATAACAATTTTGGCCTTAAATAAAATACTGACCGTACGAGAAAATGTGTCTTTTAATATTAAGTAAGCAAACAAAGGCTCCCAATTTGTCTGCTGATGTATGCAGTGGCATATTGTGTCATTTATATTCTATTATTTTGTCAAAATTGTGAAGGATAAGCTGTAAGGTGAGACATTTTTAAAGCAGCTCTTAAAGAGGGGTGCTTCAGTGTATTGCGTCTTGTGTACTGTGGTAAAAAAAAAAAAAAAAAGAGGTGTCAATGTAGATGCACTGCCCGACTGCTTCTAAAATGACAATAAAAAGTAGTGGATGTTTCCTGCTTTTTTGAAAACGCCACAGGTAGGAGCGTGATAACAAGAATGTACGGTAAATGAGTGTCTCCATGGTGGTGCCACATATAGTAAACACAAATCCTCATTTAGACAAAATGGTCTTCGTCACTTTTCAATTGCACACGCAGCGTTAGTACATCCCACGCAACATGCCCACTAGTAGTACACACTATTTTATCGTTTGCATGCGCTAATTAGTGCATGGTATTTGGATCTTAGTAAATCAGGCCCAATGTTTTATTGAGATATATAAAAATTAAATAAAACTACACAGCGGACACAAGTAAATAAAATGAGCTCAAATCTACCTCCAAATGAGGCATAACAGTAAATATATAGACATACAGTTAGCCTGAGAAGCATTCTAGCATCATTTAGCTCGAAGTTAAGCACCGACCATATATGTCGGGGGTCAACAACCCGCGGTCCTAGAGCCACATGCGGCTCTTGAGCGGCGCCCTGGTTGGTCTATGGAGCTTTTTAAAAAATGTATAAAAATGGAAAAGAAAAATGGGGTGAAAAATAAATTTTTTGTTGTAATACACTTTCTGTAGGAGGACAAACATGACACAAACCTTCCTAATTGTTAGAAAGCCCACTGTTTAATAGGTTTATGTATTTATGCTTCACTGATGAGAGCATTTGTCGAGCGTCGTTTTGTCCTACTAATTTCAGTGGCCCGTGAACTGACCGTTTTTGCGGACTGTGACTCAACACTTTGATTACAAGTACAACTTTCTCCGACGCTGCCACAGAAAGACGTGTTTTATGCCACGTCTCATTTTGTCCACCAAATGTTTTATGCTGTGCTCGAATGCACAAAGGTGAGGTATATTGATGTTATTGACTTGTTGGAGTGCTAATCAGGCATATTCGGTCAGTGCATGACTGCAAGCTAATAGATGCTTACATGCTATTTAGGCTAGCGGTATGTACAAATGGCATCATTATGCCTTGTTTGTAGGTATATTTTAGCTCATTTAATATCCTTTACTTATGTCCTCTGTGTATTTTGTTTATTTTTCCATGTCTCATGACACATTATCTGTATGGAATATTGGCTGCATTTCTGATACTTGTTTGTGTGCCATGTTGTTCCAGACCACAGCAAACGTTACCCAGCTTGCAAATATTGTAATAAATCTATTAAAATAATACAGCCTGATGTTTCTTTTAACTTGGACACACACATCTATGCCTTTAGCCATTTTAAGACGGTCGTTTCCAGGAGTTATCTCACCTTCTGAGAAGTTTTACTAGCGTTTTCTAATGTTTATTTCTAAAATTAATATTATCGTATTTCCTTGAATCGCCCCAGGGCATATAGTATGCGCCTGCCTTGAATTACTGCCGGGTCAAACTTGTGACGTCACGAGTGACACTTCCCCTGTCATCATTTTCAAAATGGAGGAGGCTGATTTCAATACTGGTAATTTGAAATCGCATAAAGTGAAGAAGATTAAGAGTTATTCAGTAAGATTTAAGGTTCAAGCTTACATCACACTCAAATTTTTACTGCATGCCTTTAGTAAGTGCCAGAGTGAGAAGAGGTTTTAAATTAATTAGCGCATGCTTACTTTTACCGCATTCCTTTGGTAAGCGCAAGAGTGAGAAGAGGTTTTAAATTAATTAGCGCCCGGGCGGAAATTCAAGAAAATACGGTACATTGCGACATTTATGTCAACGAAGATTTGCGTCAGCCTGCGCCACGTTGTCATTTTGATAGTAGGCTAATACAGCTAATATAGACACTTAAATCACATTGTGACGGGTTTCCAGCCGTCCTCGTGTGGGGTGCAGTGCCGATCGTTACAGGACGCATCATAGCAGGTTTGACTCGAGTTTTTTTATTTCAACAAACATCATGTCTTGCCAGTCTGTCGTGCCAATTTCTGGCTCTCTGGCTCTTCCTCCTCGTCGCGGCGCACCTTTCGCTGTCCGGGGTCTGCGTCTGCTGCGGGGGCTCATCCTTTCTCTCGGTCGATCTCGTCGCTCTCGTGGTCGTTGTTGACGGGTTGTTCCTCTCCTACTTCTGCCATGATTGCTCCTCCCTCGCCCTTTTTATGCTGCAGCAGAAGATATAACGATTGAGCGCAGGTGTGTGGTGTACGCACCTGACGCTGATGGCTGCAGTGTCGCTCCAGGCGTGCCCCGCCTCTCCGCTCTGCTGCATGTCCCGACTCCTGGCCGCCATTTTGGTCAGGACAACCATTTGCCCTGTCCCGCTGTCTCCACACATGTGTTGCTAATATACTTAATATAGACACTTAAATCATGTGTTGCCTTCATTATAACACTAATATAGGTTTTTTTTTTTGTTTTTTGTGTGGCTCCAGACAAATAACTTTTTTTAATTTTTGGTCCAGTATTGCTCTTTTAACATTTTGAGTTGCCGACCCCTGATCAATGTCAATATACTAGCACTCCACACAAGATGACATTATTAAAGCTCACTTGTGTGCATTTACGCCAAGCAAAAACCATTGGGTAGACAAGGATGAGGCAAAAAAAAGAGTGTCAAAAACACATCTCTCTGTGAGAAAGTTACCACACGGCACACAATTACGTTGCGTTCACCGACCGCTCAAAAGAGTAGGACGACACAGCAGCCTGCCAAAACAACTAATAATGAAGCATAAAAACACCAACATGCATAACAGTTGGCTTTGGAACACTAGCATTGAGATGTAAAATGTGTTACTCTCACAGTTAAGTGAAGCAGGTTTTTGATGAATAATCCACGATACGTCAAATATTTATTCAAACAGCAATGTAAATAAGGAGGCAACATGAATATAGGCATAAATATGCGTGAATACATAAATATATGGAAATATTTTACAGGGCAAGGTAATAGACGGGCCTCGAGTCAATATGACTCTCACATGCAGAAAGGACTTTTTGATGCCTTTTCTATGATCATTTCTGTTTTTTGGCTATCCCTGTTTTGTCGCTGACACCTTCACGGTCTTCACTTCTCTGCAGTTTGCTCGCCTTGCATCCAAATGTACTTCCCATGTGCATATAACATACTGTACATCTAATTTACTCAAGCCCTTAACAGTCAATTGTGACTCACGACAGACACACACACCTGAGGTTCATTAATGTATACTGCAATGTACGAACATGGCGAACCACCCAGTTCTGGGTCCCGATACATAAGACTCCCAACAGGTTCCCCATGCTACCCTAAACCAAACCGTCCATAATACCATCAAAAAGTTCAGAGAATCTGGAGAAATTACGCCACATAAGCGACATGGTCGGAAACCAACATTGAATGACTGTGACCTTCGATCACTCAGACGGCACTGTATCAAAAACCGACATCAATCTCTAAAGGACATCACCACGTGGGCTCAGGAACACTTCAGAAAACCACTGTCACTAAATACAGTTTGTTGTTACATCTGTAAATGCAAGTTAAAGCTCTACTGTGCAAAGCAAAAGCCATTTATCAACAACATCCAGAAACGCCGCCGGCTTCTCTGGGCCCGAGATCATCTAAGATGGACTGACGCAGAGTGGAAAAATGTTCTGTGGTCTGACGAGTCCACATTTCAAATCGTTTTTGGAAATATTCGACATCATGTCATCCGGACTAAAGGGGAAGCAAACCATCCAGACTGTTATCGACGCAAAGTTCAAAAGCCAGCATCTGTGATGGTCTGGGGGTGCATTAGTGCCCAAGGCATGGGTAACTTACACATCTGTGAAGACACCATTAATGCTGAAAGGTACATACAGGTTTTGGAACAACATATGCTGCCATTTAAGCGTTGTTTTTTTCACGGACGCCCCTGCTTATTTCAGCAAGACAATGCCAAACAACATGTTGGAACAGCGTGGCTTCATAGTAAAAGAGTACGGTTACTTTCCTGGCCCGCCTGGGTCCCAGACCTGTCTCCCATCGAAAATGTGTGGCGCATCATAAAGTATAAAATACGACAGCGGAGACCCTGGAGTGTTGAACGACTGAAGCTCTACATACAATAAGAATGGGAAAGAATTCCACTTTCAAAGCTTCAACAATTAGTTTCTTCAGTTCCCAAAAGTTTATTGAGTGTTGTTAAAAGAAAAGGTGATGTAACACAGTGATGAACATGCCCTTTCCCAACTACTTTGGCACGTGTTGCAGCCATGAAATTCTAAGTTAATTATCATTTGCAAAAAATATCTTGTCTTTGTAGTGCATTCAATTGAATATGGGTTGAAAAGGTTTTCCAAAGCATTGAATTCCGTTTATATTTACATCTGACACAATTTCCCAACTCATATGGAAACGGGGTTTGTAAATATTTGTATTTACAACATTAATAACATATTCATACTATGCACACATAAAAAAGGTAAGCTTTTAGTTATTTTCAATTTTTTTAGTTTTTGTTTGTAATTGTTTTTTAATCTTCATTATTGTAAGAACGTGGATTTTTTCGCAGCTTGCTGCGAGGATTGTATTCCCGAGGTGCAATCGGACCAGACCAGTCATGGCTTGAAGGTAAGAACATATTTAATCTTGACTCTAAAGGGTCCAAACAAAAGGCGCTCACAGCGGAGGCACAATTCGGCTAAGGAAACAAAAAACAACCCGAAGGCGAGCGTGCCTAACGCACGTTAAAGCAAAGGCGAAAAAACCGAGGACATGAAAAACTCGCTAACTGTGACACGAATGAACAAAACTTACGTGTCAGGGCATGAAGCGTGAACTATGAACTATGAACGTCAGTAACTATGGCCTGAAGATAATCAGTATTGTCTACCTGGCAACTACAGGCTTAAATAATAATGTCATGATTAACAGGTGCGTGAGTCCAAACAAAAGAGGCAGGTGAAACTAATGAGTTGTCATGGTAACTAAACCAAACCAGGGTTTAAAATAGGAACTAATGGAGTCTTAAACAAACAGAACATAACCAAACAAAACATGACCGCAGAACATGACAATTATTTACTTCAAGTTATGACAGTATGTCCCTATATAAATATGTTTTTATTTTTATTTTTTTATTTTTGCCAAAGGGGGTGGGTTTCAATTTCTTATACATACTTGTTATTACATTTGTTGGCCAGAGGGGAGCACTTTAAATTTGTACACACTTGTATGTATATATATATATATATATATATATATATATATATATATATATATATATATATATATATATATATATGTATATATGTATATATATATATATATAAATATTAATGGGAGAGTGGCCGTGCGCAACCCGAGGGTCCCTGGTTCAAATCCCACCTAGTACCAACCTCGTCACGTCCGTTGTGTCCTGAGCAAGACACTTCACCCTTGCTCCTGATGGGTGCTGGTTGGCGCCTTGCATGGCAGCTCCCTCCATCAGTGTGTGAATGTGTGTGTGAATGGGTAAATGTGGAAAGTAGTGTCAAAGCGCTTTGAGTACCTTGAAGGTAGAAAAGCGCTATACAAGTACAACCCATTTAATATATGTATATATATATATATATATATATATATATATATATATATATATATATATATATATATATATATATATATATATATATATATATATATATATATCCACTACAGAACACGCAGGTTTTCAGGACAAAGTACAGGAGTGTGTAACTTTACATTCTGAGCCTTAAATAGTAGGTTGTGGCGAGTGCGTTTGTGTGTTGATCATCTTGTTTGTGCGTTTGTCATGAGCCGGTCCTATGGGAACGCAGCCTTCACAGTAACCGTCTCTCTTGGTGGTCCATCATTACTAGTCTGTCTGGTCTTGATGATTTAAACGCTGAAGGAAAAAACAAAAAGCGAGCAGCAGTCAGATATATATCAAGTGAAAAGCAATAAAATCATTTAACACAAAGTAATAAACACTTAGATGAGTAAATAAAAAACTGTAAATCATGGGGTCAGCCAAAGCAACCTTTTACAGACTGTGTGTGTGTGTGTGTGTGTGTGTGTGTGTGTGTGTGTAGGTGTGTGTAGGTGTGTAGGTGTCCACCACGTGTGTCTTCGTTCAGCATTTGGTGTTTGTTTTTCCTCTTTGTCTCATCTCCCCCCCACCTCTCTTGAGTGAAGAGAAATTGAGAAACCAATCTAAAATCCATCAGGACTTCCCTGCCCACAAGCCGCTTTCCCCCAACACTCCAACAACCCACACACACACACACACACACACACACACACGGGCCTGCCCCCCCTGTTTTTTGTGTTGCAAGCGCCTGGAAATTGGATGAGATGTTCGTTTAGCGGGCAGCTGGTCTGGGGCCGATATGAATTGCGTTTCCCTACGCCAGGAAAGGTCAAGCCCCCTCGCCTTGACGGAGTGCATCGGCCTATTGAGTGGCGCTTTAGTCTATTTACCGGCAGCCAATGGCGAGCCTGCGCTGGGACGGGAGGGAAGCGCGTGAGTCTTTGTAGAGGCGGCAAAAGAATGGTAGAACGCTGGATATGAATTCATTGTTTCTCATCACCCAGCTTGACTGGCGGAGTGATTGTCTGGAAGGGGGGAAATGGGCCTGCAATATTATTGTTTAAGTCGGCGGCGCCGTGATGGCCGCCCCTTTTTTTTCTTTTTCTTTTTTATCACCTTTGCGTCAACTTTCAGTCACATTTTAAAGATTGCATTCAAAAATTTAAATTGCATGTTTGAGAAAAAATACAAATATAAAAAAATATATAAAAAAATTACAATGAAAGATTCAGAGCTGTACACCAGAATGTCCAAACTTTTTCCACTTAGGGCCGCAGACTGAACAATCAAAGCAAGCGGGGGCCTTTTTGACATGTTTTAAATTTTAAAAACCAATACAATATATGTATAACCAACATATATTCAGGCCTCCACTCAAGCTTGATCCCGGGGACCCCAAAGGGTTTTGGTCAAAAAAATATAAAAAATGTGTCATTATTCAGTATTATTTTGTTTTATTATAATTCAAGTTTTAAATCTCCAGATCAACATTAGGTCCATCTGTCAATTGAATGATTTTAAAGATTTAAGTTGTATGCTCTTTCTGTCAAAGGAAACCCTGTTTTTTGATGGGAAAAAACAAAATATGCAATATTATCACCCAATATTTTTTGGGGTGGAATATTTGAGATTTTACAATAATTGGAGCCTTAAAAAAAGTCAATAACTAATAACACAATTGATTTTAATTCATTATTATTTTTTGAGCAATGACGCTTAAAAACAAATCACACTAAAATAATTGGGGATTGAAAAGGGTCCTACTCATTAAAGTGTTAGAAAATAAATTATACATTTTTTTTACTGTTTACTTTT